>NC_081566.1:61617884-61782884 GCF_022355385.1 Mustela nigripes
AAAAAAAAAAAAAAAAAAAAAAAAAGTAAGGACACGTCTAAACTTCAGAGCTTTCTATACTAAGGATACGTAACTTTTAAAAAGGAAGTTGGTAAGTTCTGCTTGACTGGATTCATGACTCACATACACCCTTTAACATCATCGTTTCCCTTATGCAGCAAACTACCTACAAAGCCAAAAGTAGGCAGTTAAGTGATTTGTCCAAAGTCATCCAACCCTGAGGCCAAAAGTAAACTCAGAATACATGTCTTCTCCCACCAAGACCAATGCAATTTCTGCAATCCTAAATTTACTGAGTAAAAAGTGGCTGCTAAATTTCACACTTAAATACTAAGTTATTTAAACTTAAACCACTACCCTAAACCTGTTATCCTGAAACCATCTTGCAATAATTAGACTAAAGATTAAATATCACATTATTCAATAATTCTCCCCTACTAAATACTTACGTAAGTTTCCTTTGCTACATCCAGATGCAGGTCATCAGTGTCTGTGAAATAGCCAAGTTCAGCAAACAGTGCAGAATCTTTGTACAAAAGGGCAGAGATTAAAAAAAAAAAACAGATATTGTCAATTCAGTGTTTCAACAAAAGAATAAGCACTGTATCCCTATGCCACCTCTAATACGGGTTCTCATCAGCCATTACTATTACTGATAAACTCTAGCAGTGTGAACAACCAATTCAAAGCTATTTCTAATTCATGTATTGTTTTCCACATCATTTTTATCTTGTGATCTAAACCTTTTCACCAAGGATTAATGAACAAATTTTATGTCAGGTCACACTGCACTAAATGATAGTGACTTTCTAGAACATTACAAACAGGAATTCTGAGGCTACATCTGAGCTCAACATGAAAATGTGCCATGGTTAGAAAAGGGAACCCTCTCACACTGTTGGTGGGAATGCAAACTGGTGCAAACATTCTAGAGCTACCCTACAACCCAACAACTGCACGACTAGGTACATACCCAAAGGATACAAACATAGTGATCAGAAGGTGCACATGGACCCCAATGTTTATAGCAGCAATGTCCACAATACCCAAACCTTGGAAAGAGACCAGATGTCTGTCAACAGATGAATGGATAAAGAAGATGGGGCGGGGGGTTTCAAAATAAAATATTACACAGCCATCAAAAAGACTGAGATTTTGCGGGGCGCCTGGGTGGCTCAGTGGGTTAAAACCTCTGCCTTCAGTTCAGGTCATAATCCCGGGGTCCTGGGATCAAGCCCCACATCGGGCTCTCTGCTCAGCAGGAAGCCTGCTTCCCCCTCTCTCTCTGCCTGCCTCTCTGCCTACTTGTGATCTCTGTCTGTCAAATAAATAAATTAAAATCTTTTAAAAAAAAATGAGATTTTGCCAGTTGCAACAACATGAATGGAACTAGAGGGTATTATGCTAAGCAAAATAAGTCAGTCAGAAAAAAACAAATACCATACAATTTTACTCCTACGTGGGATTTAAGAAACAGATGAACACAGGGGAAGGGAAGAAAAAATAAAATAAAATGAAAATTGAGGAGACGGCAAATCATAAGAGACGCTGAACTCTAGGAAGCAAACTGTGGGTTGCTGGAGGGGAGGTAGGTGAGGGGAAGGGATAAACTGGTGATGGGCATTAAGGAGGGCACCTGAGGTAATGAGTACTGGGTGTCATATGCAACTGATCTCACCTCTGAAACTAATGGAAGGAAGGAAGGGAGGGCGGGAGGGAAAACGCACCACGGTTGATGAGCAGTGATTACAGAAGAGGAATATGGCAGCCCATGGACAGTATTTGCCATCTAAGTCTTAGTCAGGGGTACAACCAACTTCCTAGCTGAACAATAAAAGACTCACTTATCTAAACCATTAAATTTATTTCAGCAAATCTAACTAATTCCAATTTCTGGATAAGATCTCATTATAAACCAAGAAATTTAAGGACCCAGAAAATATCCCTTAACAAACTAGGTTGAAACTTCCTGCAGAGATGGTCAGGATGCAGAAAAGGCCAAAGGCAGCTGGTTACCATACAACCTGTGACGTGTCCACTTCCTCCAACATTTTTAGAATCTCAAGAACTTCAGAGAGTTTTCCAAACCTAAGACTGCCTTTGTACTCCCTGGCGTCACACCACTGACACTGCTCTGGTGACTTCCTCATGTCACACATACAGGAGCTACGCCACCAGTCAGTCCACCATTCACTCAGCCAGTGACAGATTCATTTCACCAACCTACAGCAAAATACTACCTAGCGAAAAATTCTGTGTAGTAGTAACGAGAGGTTATTCATACAACTCTCACAAAAGGATGACCTAAACCTTGGTCACAGAGCCAAGAACACCTAAGCAGTTAACTGGGACTGTGTACCTCACAGGGAGGCTGAAACCCTTGCAGAGTTCTCTCTGCTGCCTCTCATTTCTCCTCTCCCTTTCTTTCTGGAGCCTGTTTTCACCACGCTCCTCTCCCACACACACAAACGGTTATTAATGTCACCAATGACCTCTGCGTTGCTTAATTCAATGGTAGATTCAAGGTCTTACTTGACCTATCAAGAAGCACTGGACAGAGCTGACTGACCCTTTCATATTAACTGAAACACATGCCTCACTTGGCTTCCAAATTACCACACTCACCTGACCCCGTCTTGCTGGCTCCTCCTCATTGCGTGGCATGAAACTGATCAGCATAAACTTTTCTATCTACTCTACTCCTTTGGGGATCTCGGCTGAGTTCGTGGCTTTAACAGCATCTATATGCCAAGGATTCCCAAATACACATCTCCAGCCTGTACCTCAAGATGCACATATATACGAAGTACATCTCTGGACACCTCCTCTTGGAGGTCTCGGAGTTAGCTTATCCCAAACTCAGCTCCTGGTCACCCCCACCAAACCCTCTACTGCTCTGTCCTCACCTCAGTTAATCATGCTTCAGTTCTCCCAGTAGCTCAAGCCAAAACCCTGGTTGGAGTCGCTGTTTACTTCTCCTCACTCTCCATATTCAAACTACCAGCAAATCCCATCAGTTCTGTCTTCAAGCTATATACCCATAATCGGATTTTTACCTTTTCTTCCTATTCTTCCTTCCCCTCCCATCTTTCCTTTTCTTCTGTATTTTTCCCATCACTGAGATGTCAGCTTCTGAAGAAGCAGGGCGACGAGGATGTGGGGCTCTATGTGTCAGCAACTCTATGTGTCAGCAATGTGCCTGGTAGCCAAGAACATGGGATCGTATGAGAGAGGGTCTGTCCAGTGTCAGTGGCAGCAAGCCCAGGCTTCCAAGGAAATGGGGCAGTAGGAAGGAGAACAAAGCGGTAGATGGAAGAGGCAGCCTGAGTGTTTAAAAGCATAATGACACTGGACAAACACCTCGTCAATTGAGCAAATCAAATATATCTAAAATACCTGAAGCCAGGTTTCTCACTGTCTAAGAAAGGGTGGATGCCCAACATGGAAAGGAAAGCACCTAAAAGAACCCTAAGATGTTGGACTGACATTGGAAGTATTGATATGAGCCCACTTCTAACAAATATATGTACACAGAAGAGTCATAGATGTCTGTATACTTGTGTATATAGATACAAACACATATGTGTCCTAGTTCTGTGGGCTCAAAGGTCCTAGAACAGTGATATCCCAGTAGCAGTGAAAATACTGTGTGCTCTAATCTTGGATACTAACTGCCATCCTCTACTAAATGAAAGTCCATTAAAGAGCTCCTTGGAGAACTGGCTGATTCCAGAGCTGAAGCAGGGAATGTGCAAGATAAGAATGGAAAATCTTCTAGTGCCAGAAAATAAGGAAATTCTGAGAGAATCATTGGAATATGCCAGAAGAATAAAAGAGCTGATATGGGGTGGGGGGGCACACCTGGGTGGCTCAGTGGGTTAAGCCTCTGCCTTCAGTTCAGGTCATGATCTCAGGGTCCTAGGATGGAGTCCCACATCAGGCTCCCCCCCACCTCTGCCTGCCTCTAGGCCTACTTGTGATTTCTCTCTCTCTCTCTCTCTGTCAAATAAATAAATAAAATCTTAAAAAAAAAAAAAAAAAAAAAAAAGCTGATATGAATGAACTCCCACTGGTCAAACTGGGAAAAACCTAAGCATTGAAATAAAATGGGAGTACCAGATTTTAACCCACTGAATCAAACAGGAGTCAGTGGGTCTATAATGAAATAAATACACATATACACACATACACAGAGAAAGCTCTTTCTTACAGTACAATGTCAACTAATAAATGCAGACAGAATGACAGAGATAATTATCATTCGGCATTAGAGCGGCAGTTGATACACATGGGAACTATCAATGGAGGCTGGGGGTGGTGGGTGGAGGTCTAACAAGGAATAGGACATTGGTGTGATGTCAGAGTATCTCCCCCAATACAGGAATCAAATACAAAAGGGGAAACAGTGACTTTACAGTGGTGAAACCTGGCAGATATGATTAAGATGAACCTCATCTTGGGACAGGGCAACATAGTGTGCCTCCGAATGATTCACTGAGAACAGCACAGTAGGATTTCTCTGGCATTCCTGCCAGGGATGCATGGCCTGATTCTGGTCATGAGGAAACCACAGATAGAGCCGGGGTTAGGGTCATCTTAGAGAATAAAAGACTTGTGTTCTTTAAGGCTGTCAAGGACACAAGAGACAGAAAAACACTAAGAAACCATTCTAGACTGAAGGACATTAAGACCTGACAAGTAAAAGTGATGTGTGTTTGCAGGTAGGACTCTCGTCAAGAAAGGAAAAAGAGCCATTAAGACAGAGGACAAAATCTGGGGCACCTGGGTGGCTCAGTGGTTTAAGCCACTGCCTTCGGCTCAGGTCATGATCTCAGGGTCCTGGGATCGGGTCCCGCATCAGGCTCTCTGCTTCCCTCTCTCTCTCTCTGCCTGTCTCTCCATCTACTTGTGATTTCTCTCTGTCAAATAAATAAATAAAATCTAAAAATTAAAAAAAAATAAAAAAAATTAAAAAAAAGACAGAGGACAAAATCTGAATGGTGTCTGTGAGGTGGATGGTAACATGTCAGTGTTTATTTCCTGAATGGAAGGAGGACATGGTAGTAACACAGGAGTATCCTTGCTTTACAAGAGGGGATACATACTGTAGTATTTAAAGATAATGGGTCAACACATCTCTCTCACGCTAATGAAAGAGAAATGAGGTAAATGCAATAAAATTTAACAGGGAACCTCTGTGAAGGGTATGCAACTGTTTTCTTTAGTTTTGAAAGTAGTTCAAAATTTAAACATCTAAATAAAAAATATGTGTGGGGCACCTAGATGGCTCAGTCGGTTAAGTGTCTGCCTTCAGCACAGGTCATGATCCAAGCCCTGCATTGGGCTCCCTGCTCACTAGGGAGCCTGCTTTTCCCTCTCCCTGCCGCTCTGGCTCCTTGTGCACTCTCTCTCTCTGGCAAATAAATAAATAGGACCCTTAAAAATAAATAAATAAATAAATGTCCAGCTCTTGATTGTGATCTCCAGGTTGTGAGGTCAAGACCCACATCAGGGGACGCCTGGGTGGCTCAGTTGGTTAAGCAGCTGCCTTCGGCTCAGGTCATGATCCCAGCGTCCTGGGATCGAGTCCCACATCGGGCTCCTTGCTCCGCAGGGAGCCTGCTTCTCCCTCTGACTCTGCCTTCCACTCTGTCTGCCTGTGCTTGCTCTCACTCTCTCTCTCTCTTACAAATAAATAAATAAAATCTTTAAAAAAAAAAAAAAAAAAAAAAAAAAAAAAAAGACCCACATCAGGCTCTGTGCTCAGTGCGGAATCTGCTTGTCTCTCTCCCTACCCCCACTTGCACTCCTATGTGCACTCTTGCTCCCTCTTAAATAAGTAAAATATTTAAAAAGAAAAAAATAATAAGTCTGCAAAATCTTTTTGGTAACTTGAAATTTTGATGTTTACTAAGATAAGTTAAATGATGGGTATTTGTTGACTAGCTAGATCACTTCCAAATAAAATAAAATACTGAAACATTAATTACTGAACATAGGTTTATTGGCTTTTGCTCAGCGGGGAGTCTGCTGGAAATTCTCTCAACATCTCCCTCTGCCCATCCCCATTCACGTGTGATCTGACTCTTCTCTAAAAAAATAAAATTAAAAAAAAAAGTACGTGTATATGTAGATGTATTTGTGTATCTCCATAATCCAACCACTGCCATTACCTCCACTGCCACCACTGCAATTCTCTTGGATTGCTACAGTAGCCTCCAAATGTTCTCCCTGCTTCCACCCTTGCCCGTCCTTGAGTCTATTTTCAACAGAGCAGCTGAAGTGAGACTGTAAAAACACAGGATATTATTGGGAATCAGGATTTTCACAGAAAAGAAATGTAACTCAGCAGTGAATGCTTTGTCCAGTCGGGCACTCCTGGATTCCCTGGACATAAGTTCTCCCAATAAACCTCTATCTCAGGAAAAAAAAAGAGAGAAAAAGAAAAAAAAATGTAAGCATATAATGTGAGAAGGTGAGAAAGAACCCTGTGGTACTGTCTTTGACCTGTAGGTATCAGTACGAATTCATGCTGCTTAAAAATACCTATTTCCTCGTTCTCGGGAAGTAAATGATGAAATGTTTAGGAGTTTCGTATTATCTGCAGCCTCCTTTCAGATGATGAAAGAGGGAAGTATGGGTAATACTGAATGGGGCAGAATGCTAACAGCTGGTCAATCTAGATGAGGGAAATACAGGGTATCCTGTAGTGATCTTTTCATTCGCTGTGGTTTTTTAACAAAAACCTCGGTGGTTTAAAAACAACTGAAAGTAGGTTAGTAACGTATATCTAATGAACATTCGGGGCTGGTCCCCTCTAAAGCAACTCTAAAGTCCTCTGTCTAGTTCGACGTCCTCTTTGCCAGTCTCATGTAACCAATATTTAGATGTCCCTTTGCAGTAGTAAACCATGGGAGCTATTACTTTTAACTTTCTCAGCAAGCTTTCCCACCTGACCTTGACCATGTATTCATTTACTTCCTCTCAGTTTATTAATATGAGAAATGGCCACCAGGTTTAACGAAATGGAAGTCAGTGGTGACCTTCGAGCGGCTTTGGTGGAGGGGTGGATCCCGGCTGCTCACTGACAATGAGAAAGGAGAAACTGGAGTCAGTGAACATGGTTTTATTTTTGCTCTTAAGAATTGTGCTGTAGGAGCAGTTGGGTGGCTCAGTGGGTTAAGCCTCTGCCTTCAGCTCAGGTCATGGTCTCAGGGTCCTGGGATCAAGCCCCGCGTCGGGTTCTCTGCTCAGCGGGGAACCTGCTTCCCTCTCTCTCTCTCTGCCTGCTTGTGATCTCTCTGTCAAATAAATAAGTAAAATCTTTAAAAAAAAAAAAAAAAGAATTGTGCTGTAAAATAAAGAGAAATGTAGTAGTAGCTAAAGAAGTAACACCCAAAGAAGGTTTGGAGGGCTTTTTCTTGATTCTGAACAGGACCAACAACCACATGTTTACTGACCAGTGGAGACGACCTAGCAGAGAGGGAAGTGATGCCATCCAGGGAACAGAAGGAAGAAGTATTGCGCAACACTCTTAGACTGAGGAGGAGGGATCTACAGCACTAGGGGCTCCAGCAAGAAGCCACTGGTTCCCAACAAGAGAACGTAAATATACTGGTAAGTGGTGGATGAGGTAGTGGGAGACTGTGGTAGCTCTCTTCCGATTCAAAGGAAGGGGGAGGAGGTGAAAGAGGTTTGAAGAGAGAAGGAAGTTGATACAAACAACCATCGAAGTGGGAGAATGAGATCCAGGCAAATATGATCCGCCAGGCCACACCGGGAGGCCTGTTTCGGGTTACTATCATCAATCTGTTAGATTTAACCAAGCTCGTGGCTCAGCCAAGAGAGGACTACAGAACGAGAGACAAGGTACTGTGAGTGTGAGCGAGGGAAGCTGCAGTGAGTGCCGATGGACCTGAACTGCGTAAGGGGGAAGTGATGACATGGAGAAAACAGGGGACAGGGAAAAGATGGCAGCGTCCCAGCAGGACCGCAGGGATTGACGGAAGCAAAAGGGAGTGAGCTGGTAAGACAGGAGGTGGTGGTCAGAGTGGGGGCTGTTGAAACTGAAACTGTTAGCAGCACTGACAGGGTTTCAGCCTGCGACCAGGGGAGTAAATGGCTGAACAGGGTGGAAGGCCAGACCACTGGTGAGGAGGAGGCCGGAGACATGAGAGGTCACGGTATCTGAAGTATCCTCTGAGGATCTGAAATCAGCCAAGGAAGGAATGTTGGAGAAAAGTGACAGTAAGCTAAGAGCTAGAATTTCTCAACAGTGAGGGAGAACGAACCAGGAAAGAGCAGATGACTGACTGTAACAGGTGACAAACAAGCAACAGGGATGTAACAGGGATGGGTGGCACAGCACGTCGTGAAAATGTGAGACTCAAACTGGATGTTTCTTAGGGAGAATGAAAGGAGAATGAGCTGAAAGCAGCAGCGAAAAACAAGAAAGTTGGGGTGCCTGGGTGGCTCAGTGGGTTAAGCCTCTACCTTTGGCTCAAGTCATGATCTCAGGGTCCGGGGACTGAGCCCCGCATCAGGCTCTCTGCTCAGCAGGGAGCCTACGTCCCCCTCTTTCTCTGCCTGCCTCTCTGCCTACTTGTGATATCTATCAAATAAATAAATAAAATCTTTTTAAAAAAATGAAAGAAAAACAAGAAAGTTAACTATATCCCACCTTTAGAGGCCCAAATGGCAAAAAGGATATGAGAATCAAAATGGCCACCATTCACCAAGACTTCGGAGAAAGCAGCACCCACCAGGGAGTCAGGCTGCGGTCAGTGCCAGAAGGCCAACTTTCACAGAAGAGACGGAAGATATAAAAGAAACCACAGAAGCAGATAGAAGCTTCTGATCTTGGTACATATACCTTACATGTGGCAAAAGATCATTTCTATACGAAGTTGAGACGGAGGAAGGGAAGAAGAGGAAAGACTTGCAGGTGACAAATAAGCATTTGAACACATGCTCCACATCACAGGTTATGACGGCACTGCAAATTAAAACAAAAATCAGGGGGGCACCTGGGTAGCTCAGTCTGTTAGGTGTTTGCCTTCAGTTCAGGTCCTGATCCCAGAGTCCTGGGACCAAGTCCCAGGACCCAGCCCCCTGCTCACTAGGGAGCCTGCTTCTCCCTCTCCCTCTGCCTGCAGGTCCTACTTGTGTGCTGTCCCTCTGGCTCGCTCTCTCTCTCTGCCAAATAAATTAATAACATCTTAAAACAAACAAACAAAACCCAACAAGGTGGCGTGCCTGGGTAGCTCAGTCAGTTGGGTGACGGACTCTTGATTTCAGTCATGATCTCAGGGTCATGAGATTGAGTCCCATGTGGGGCTTCGGGCTCAATGGGGAGTCTACTGAAGATTCTCTCTCTCTCCTCCCCACCCGCACTCACACACGCGCTCTCTAAAATAAACAAATCTTAAAAAAAAAAAAAAAAAAAAGAAACAGAACAACAACACTTATTGGAATGGCTCAAATCCGAACACTGACAAAATCAAATGCTGGTGAGGATATGGAGCAACAAGAACATTCATTCACTGCTAATGGGAAAGCAAAACAGTACAACCATTTAGGAAAACAGTTTGGAACTTTCTTTCAAAACTAAATATGCTCTTACCATACAATACAGCAATTATGCTTCTTGGTATTTACCCAAATGATTTGAAAACATGTCCACACAAAAAGCTGCACATGAACATGGCAGCTTTATGTGTAGCTGCCAGTATTTTAAAGCAACCAAGAGATCCTTTGATATATACATGCATAAACACACTGCGTTGTGTTCCCCCCTCTCCATTTACATGCCATGCCCCCCAGGGTGACTGCACCCAGAGACAGGGTGATCTTTAGGAGGTAAATAAGATTAAATGACAATGTAAGATTGGGGCCCTATATTACACTAAGCGAAGTAAGTCAGAAAAAGACAACTATAAGAATCTCTCTGATATGAGGAATCTGATGCGGGGAGGGGAAGGGGGCCGTGGAGAGTAGGGAGGGAAAAAAATGAAACAAAATGGGATCCGGAGGGAGAGAATCCATAAGAGACTCTTAATCTCAGGAAACAAACTGAAGCTTGCTGGGGGTTGGGGGGCAGGGATCGGGTGGCTGGGCGATGGACATTGGGGAGGGTATGCGCTATGGCAAGTGCTAGGAAATGTGTAAGCCTCATGATTCAAGACCTGTACCCCTGGGGCAAATAAGACATTATCTGTTAATTTAAAAAAAAAAAAAAAAAAGAGTGGGGCTCTAATCAGATAGGACTGTGGCCTTACAGGAGGAGGGAGAGAGAGACCCTTCCCCATCCCCCCCTCCTCTGCTCCTCTCTCTCCCTTCACCCCTCTCCCCTCTCTTTCAACTCTCATGCCTCTGCCCTGTGAAGACACAGTGAAAAGGCAGCCGTCCACAAGTCAGGAAGAGAGCCTTCACCAGAACTTAGACCATACTGGCACCTGATCTCAGACTTCTAGCCTTCAGAACTGTCAGAAAATAAATTTCTGTTGTTTTAACCACCCAGTCCTCGGTAATTTGTTATGGCAGGCTGAGAGACTGATACACTGTAGTACATCCATACAACGGAACAATATGCAGTGCTTTAAAAAAAAAAAAAAAAGCCATCAAGCCATGAAAAATCATAGATGGATCTTAAATGCATGTTGCTAAGTGGAAAAAGCTACCTACTGTATGATTCCAACTATATGACATTCTGGAAAAGGCAAAACTAGGCAGACTAGGTAGAGGGCCCAGGAGGAGAGAGGGAGGGATGAACACTTACAGCACAGGGGATTTTTTAGATACAAGAAACTATTCTGTGAGATACTGTATATACATGATATTAGGTATCTGTCAAAACCCACAAAAGGTACAACACAGAAGGAATCTTAACATAAACTATGGACTTCAGTTAATCATCTTGGATCAATAATGGTTCAACTGTAACAATTTACTACATTAATGCAAGATGTTAGCAATAAGGAAAATGGCAAGGAGAGTTTAAATAGAACTCTATGTACTGTCTGCTCCATTATTCTGTAAATCTAAAACTGTACTAAAAAGAAACTTACTATTAAAAATAATTATATGAAATTCAGGGGGCACCTGCCTGCCTCAGCCAGCAGACCTTGCAACTCTTGATCTCAGAGTTCAAGCCTCACGTTGAAAGTAGAAATTACTTAAAAATAAGTGTAAAAATCTTAAAACAGAATAAAATAATTACATGAAATTCAGAGTTCAGTGTCATAAATAAGGTTGTATGGGAACACAGTCTTCCTCATCTCCATGTTCAGCTGACGCTGCCTATGGCTGCTTCTGCATCGTAACAGCAGAGGTGAGTAGCTGCAACAGAGACCACAGAACCACAAAGCCTAAAAAACTTACTATCCGGACCTCTACAGAAAATGTTTGCAGACACTGCTCTAAATGTCACTACCCAAGTTAGAGGGGAAAAGCCCCTCCCACCATAGACTGTTCTGACCTAATCACTCTATTTAATTATTCAAAGTTATGAGAGTGACAAGTACTAATTACATACTCTAAATTTTTAAATATCACTGGCCACCTTCTAACATTAAAAAAAAAAAAAAAGTTGGGGGCGTCTGGGTGGCTCAGTAGGTTAAGGATCTGCACTGGGCTCAGCCATGATCCCCAGGGTGCTGTGATGGAGCTCCACATCAGGCTCCCTGCTCTACAGGAGCCTGCTTCTCTCTCTCCCTGCCACTCCCCTGCTTGTACTCTCTCTCTCTCTATTAAATAAATAAATAAAATCTTAAAAAAAAAAACAAAAAAACAAAAAAACAGATAAATCAGTGAGGTCTTTGGATCCTCAAGATGGCAATTCCCAGAAAATGAATCCCTATTCTACTGAAAAACAGCAGCAGACGGTAGTGTTTCACTTTTGTGCCTGTGAAATCGATCCTACTTACTGACTACCTAACAAATCAGAATTAAAGTGTGCAACCAGGAGAAGACTGTCAACAGTCTGAAAAGAGAAGCCTGGAAAACAATGGGAAATGAACACATTCAGGGAGGAGCAGGGCAGGATATCTGAGTTAACTCAGTGAAATGACTACAAAGAACTGAATGCTCTGTCAATGAACAGTAGGACTATTCGTCAATTTACGCATCAATTTATCGGGTTAATCAGGAAAATGCAGCCTGAGTATCAAAAGACAAAATAATGCTTCAAGAAAGTGCCCCACAGTAGCAGTTTAAGAAATATCATGAGGGGTGCCTGGGTGGCTCAGTGGGTTAAAGCCTCTGCCTTCAGCTCAGGTCATGGTCCCAGGGTTCTGGGATCGAGCCCCGAGCGAGCAGGGAGCCTGCTTCCTCCTTTCTCTCTCTGCCTGTTTCTCTGCCTCCTTGTGATCTCTGTCTGTCGAATAAATAAATAAAATCTTAAAAAAAAAAAAAGATCATGAAAATGTAACAGCTGACTAGCTGAGAAAAAAACGTAACCACCTGACACTTTAATGTAGATTTATTAATAACTGGGGGGGGATGGTGTTGGGAAGAATCACATCTGCAGAAATAATTAAGGAAAGCATTACGGAATAATGACTAAGAGCACAGGCTTTGGAGGTAGACAAACAGGTTCTGATCCTGCCTGTGCCCCTCACAGGCTAGAAGACTGACCACTCTCCCTCAGCCTCAGTTTTCTCATCTGTAAATTAGTATTAACTTCTTGCGCTGTTGAGAGGATTGAAGAAGATAATGCATGTAGAAGCTCTGCGGCACACCTGACACAAATGAAGTCCTAGATAAAGGGTAACCACCATGACCACTCTATCTGGCACAGGAAAACACACTTGAAATTGACAGTCTACAGTCCTTCCAACAACTGCTAGGAAATCCACCAACGACTGAAATAAATTTCTCATGTCACATAATTGTAGAAAAGTTCTGTCCTTAGAAAGTCAAACGAGGACTTCAGGTCAATAAATAGAATTGAGATTGCCCTTTGCTTCTCAGAATGATGGTCCAAGGGGGAAAGCTGAGCATCAGCCCGGGTCATCCCCAAAAGTTCCAAAGTAGGTGAATGGCATAGGCTCAACTACAGGGCCCACTCGACCTATGCAATCCTAAATTCTCACTGAAGCTCGAGACCAGCATTAGTATTACATCCCACAACAAAGAGAAGAATAAAAGGTTCCTCTAAACACCTAGATGAGGAAGTTTCCCCACTCTGAGTCGCACTGCATTGCCTTCCGCTCTTCCTGACCATAAAGCCGAACAAAAATACAGGAGGCAAATTTTTAAAACAACAAACAACAACAACAACTAGAGCTGTTTCTGGAAGGCAGTAAGGATTACATCAGTCTTCAAGTACTAGGTCTAGGTCGTCGGGGACCCAAGGTCTGGTGCTTTGGTTCTCTGCCAAAATGGACATCAGCCTAGACCAACAGTGGCAGCTGCGACACGAAGATCACCGTATACACTCCCATTCTCTCCCACAGACACACTCCCGACAGACACACTTCACGGCAATCACCGCCCACACCCCACACCGAGAAAACAGCTTGGAGCCTTGGGGTGGTCACAGTCCTCCTGCCCTCTGCTTCTTACCTACACCCTTTCCAGCCCCACACAACGATCATCTCGTACTTTCCCAGCGGAAACGCTGAAGAACGATAATAATTCCAATCAGGCAACATTTCACGCTCGCTGCTTCCCGGGCCGAAACCGACGGGTTCGGCGAGACCCTCCCAGGGAGGACCGCGGACGGAAGCGACGGGCGAGCCCCGGCTCCCGGGGCAGAGTTCGCCCACACCTGCCTCCACAAGTGCGCGTCAGGAGGAAGAACCCCACGGCCGGCAGCGGCCCGTTCGCAGCTGCCACTCACCCCAATCCTCCTCGGCTCGGTGAGAGAGGCCCGGGCTGAGAGGCGACTCCATGGTGCCGGCAACGCCAGCCGGCTCCCGCAAGCCCCACGCTCCGGCGGCCTGGAACTCGGTGACTGATATCCCGTACGGCGGCGCCCGGCGGACAAAATACCGCCCACCGCGCTGCGGACGGTGGCCGAGGGAGGACAAATTCTCACTGAAGCTCGGGCCCTTGGGCGGATCTGAAAGGAGGAGCGTGAGATACTGACGAGCTCGTTTAAACAAACGTCCGAGTAAATATTTCCCTGTAGGGCTTTTCGGCACTTTCTGTCCCGCTAGTTTAAGGAAAAAGAGAGAGAGAGAGAGAGAGACGGACAGACACATAAACACTACATTGGTTAAATAGAATGTACGGATAATATTAAGAAAAGTAAGAGCCCTTTCTGAACATGCTGGATGTCTTTAATACCACAGCGTAGCTCTCGCGGAGCAAAAGCAGAGCCCGAGAAAGCGAATCCGATTTAATTTTCCGAATCGCTCGCTAGCGATGTAGAAACTCGCGGTACACACGAGCGTGAGGGAGAACAGCTCTGGTGCGGCGCTCGTCAGACGCCGCCCTCGCAGGCCCCGCGCGCGGCGCGACCACCAGGGCCGCGCGCGGGGCCGCTCTAGAAAGCCTACTTTTGTTGAAACAGATTTAAGCGAGGCGAGTATAGACGATGAGCCGCCCGGCTCAGGCCGATCGCCTAGATTCGCGGGTCTACATCGTGACGGGTGGAAAGGCGGGCGCGCGTACCCCATATATGCAACCTACAATCAGGAAAGTCCCGATCTCTTTGTTACTAAAACTTAAGGTTCCGTTTTGTGTCGAAGAAATTCACATCTCGAGCTGCGACTGCAAACCTGAGCCGAGTTTGACACCACAGCGTCCGGACCGCAGTGTCCCAGCCTTTCTCTTCGCGGCACTGCAGCGGCGACGGGGGTCGCACGCCCTGAGAACACGTATCGCTTTAGGACCAAGCGGAGTCTTTCCCACAGTTTCGGAACCAAACGCGCGCTTCCCAGAATCCGCCCCAGTCCTCGCGCCCGGAGGGTTACTCCGGATTGCATAATCCGCCGCGGGCCGTGCCGCCCCGGGACCCAGAGCCGGAAAAAAACAAAAACAAGACGAAACCCCGCTTGCTCTCTTTCACCGTCGGATGGCTAACCAGGTTTCGGGTCCGGTGAAATATGCATCAGGTGTTCTCACCTGCAAATCCCAAACTGACAAACTAAGGTAGAACCAGCGAGAGTCTTCTTTCCGTATCCACCGGGCACCTCAGTGCTTTTTTTTAAATCACCATGACTGAACTCCTGCCAGCGTTGCTTTTTGTTAATTTTTGAAAATTTTATTTTTATCCCCAAAGTGCAGATAATGAAACAAACGTTTGCATACCTATCACCAAAAATTAACAAATATTAACGTTTTCCACTTTTGTTTCAGGTTTTTCATAATATAAGAAATTAAACATTGCAGATAAGACCCAAGTCTGCTTTTCCCCCGCTTCATTTCCCTCCCTCCACATAGATGGCTTATATGACACACACAGACACACTTCTATGACACAGTATTGGGTTGGGTTTTTTAATTTACATAAATGTGTCATTCTCATGTTCTCCAAATCACTTTTCTTATCCAACATTACTTTTTGATGATCTATTCATGTTTTAACTGTTACACGGTATTTCCTTGAAAATACATATACATATATATATACACACATACATATAACTCTCAATTTCTTCTTTCATTTCCCTACTAATGGACATTTGGATTGTTTCAAATTTTTACCATTACATTCGCCTTTGTATGAGTCCCTGTGCATATAAGCAAGAATGTCTTTAAGATATATGCTGGGTCATAGAATAGGAATGTTAATATTTGCCAGATTATACCATTTTACATCCCTGCTAGCAGCAATGAGTTCTGCACATTCTGACCAACACTAGATTTGGTCACTTTAACATTTTTTGCCCCTGAGAAGGGTGTGACCATAATTTACATTTCCCTGACAATTAAGGAGATGGTGCATCTTTTCGCGTTTATTAAACCTTACTTACTCTTCTGTGAATCGTCTTTTCTTACAAAATTTGCTATTGCATTTTCTTTCTCTGATGATACTCACATCTTTAGCTAGCCTACTGTCTTCATTTAACAGATACATATATGGCAAATACATTCTCTCAAGTTGCACTTGTCTTTTTTAAGGGGTTTGTCTTTTAGGTTTTAATTTCAGTGTAGTCAAATTTACCGGTCTTCTGTTTAAGATCTGTGGCATTTGTAACTTGCTTAAAACTCCTTCCCTCTCCTGAGGTCATAGAGATTTTCTTATTTTCCCTGAATATTTTTATAGTTTTGTTTTTCACATTCTTCCTCCTACCCCCCTCATCTGTTATTCCTTGGGTATAGTAACACTGTTGATTTTTATACTGCAATCTTGTATCCAAAAACTTGCTGAATTGTGTGACTTGTAGTATTTTGTCTGTAAATTCTATAGGATTTTCTATGTAGAAAAATTCGCATGCGAACACTGACATTTTAAATTTTATTTTAACACTGTAACCATTTTAAAATTAATCTCTAATGTGGAAAATTTCAAACACACACAAGAGACAAACCAACCAATCCTCTTGTTCCTGGCACCCAGCTTCAACAATTTGCCATTCTTGTTTTATCTACTTTCTCTCCCCACAACAATTTTATTTTTTGTTTTGGTTTGTTTTTTTCCCCTGGGGTGTTTTTTAAACATATTTAAAAATATTTTCTTTATGTGCTTATTTATTTAGAAAAAGAGAGCATAAGCAGGGGGAGGAGCAGAGGGAGAGGGAGAGAGAGAATTTCCAGCGCTCTCCACTAAGGATGGAGCCGGAGGCAGGGCTGGATCCCACCACCCTGAGATCATGACCTGAGTTGAAATCAAGAGTTGGACACTGAACCGACTGAGCCACCCAGGCACCCCATCCCCTGGAGTATTTTAAAGCAAATCCCAGGTATCATGTTATTTCACCTAAAAATACTTCAATAAGTATCCTGACAAAGATTTTTCCAATTTTTTAAAAACATAGCTACAATACCATTATGATACCCACCAAAAATAATTCCTTAATATCATCTCTACCCATTCCACACTCAATTTTCTCCCCAAAATCCCTTTCTACAACTGGTTTGCTCAAATCAGGATCACCGGGGTGCATATGGTTCATGGGACAGTCCCCTCTTCCCCTTGTCACCCCATGCCCTTTGTTAAAGGATCTGTCATTTGTGCTGTAGAATTTCCTACTGCTCAGGGTCTTCATGGTGATTTGTTCCTGTAAACTGCCAGTTAAATGTAAACTTGACTAGATGGTTTTTGTTTCATTTGTTTTCGCAGGAATGTTTCTTACGTACTTCCTTGCATCATACAAGGAGGCACCTAATTTCTAAATATCCCACTTTTAGAGATGTCAACACCTATCAGTGATTTCTGTTTTTTTCCTAAGGTTTAATCCTTTTCCCCTTCTTATTTTATTGCAATAGCAAGGACCTCTGGTACCACACTGAAGGTAGATACACAAATACACATCTTTTACCTTGTTCTCAACTTTAATGTGAAACTTTTTAAAAGTTTTACTATTGATAAGATTTTTCCTGTAGTATTTCAGTGCAAGGAAAATTTCATTTTCATCCAGAAATTCGCTGTGGTTGTTGTAGTTTTTATACACACTGTGGTCATATACTCCTTCCATTCTGGTTACTGTGTGTGTGTGTGTGTGTGTGTGTGTGTGTGTGTGTGTTTAATGATAAGTGTCAAATGTTATTGAATCTTCTTTCTTTATTACCTTGCTTTCAACTTAAACCCTTGGAAGCAAAGTGAAATTTGAAAGAGAGTTTTGCCTAGAGACATAAAGGAGGTCCTTGCCTAGATCCACACTTCGGAGGACTCAACTCTGGCATCTGGCAGTGTCTCTTCCCACAGGGTGAGAATCCATGGTGCCAAGGGGATACGCCCAACCAGAACACATGCCTCCTTCTAGATATGCTTCTCATGCCCAAATAGCTCCATGCCTGTTTCTAAAGTTTGCTCAGGCCTCTGACTTCCCAAGGGTGAACTGTGCCAATGCCATATGCCAGGAGTACAAGACTAAGTTTAGAAATGTGAGGTGGGAAGTTCACCTATGCATATGCACCAGGCATGTGAATGAACTCCAGGGTGGGGAAAGGGGCCGACTCTGCAGGTTGCTCTGTAGGTTGGGAGCCTACTCTCTCTACATTGTCATATTGTCAGGAACTCCATAAAGTCAGAGAATTTTAAACTCAAACCTTGTCTCCCAGATTTTCATGAAGTTATGTTTGTCAAGATAAGAGAATGACACAGTTTATTTAATAGTTTGGTAACTGGATTTATAACTTTCAAGTACTAAGACAAGTAGCATCTAGGCCCCAATTTGCACTCATCAGAACTCTGCAAGTGCTAGGGGGGCACCTGACCAGTATATTTACAACTTGGTTAAAAATTGCATTTCACCAGTACTTTTATATTTGACAATCTCACATTTTGAGTATGAGTATGACATCTTTTCTATCACCCTAAACAGTGAACTCAAACCTAGAATACAGAGTTGAAAGATCAGATTTTGGAATAAGCCAAATCTTCATTCTATTCTAGGTTCAACCATTTGCCAGCAATGTTACTTTGATGAAGTGGCTTAATCTTTCTAAGCCTCAGTTTGCCCAGTAAAATGGGAATAATGGGATCTATCCCACACAGGATTGTGGGATTAGATAAAACACCTTAAATGGGGACACCTGGGTGGCTCAGTGGGTTAAAGCCTCTGCCTTCGGCTCAGGTCATGATCCCAGAGTCCTGGGATCGATTCCCGCATCGGGCTCTCTGCTCAGAGGGGAAACTGCTTCCCTTCCTCTCTCTCTGCCTGCCTCTCTGCTTACTTATGATCTCTGTCTGTCAAATAAATAAATAAATAAAATCTCTTAAAAACACATACATTAATTGCACAGTGACTAGCACATGGTAAATTCTCAATAAATTGCAGCTATTTTAAGGAACCGTGTTGAAATTTACTAGCTAGGTACTGTTTTACATTCTGTGCCTGCATTGTATCATTAAAATCTCCACAACTGCCCGGACTGGATATAATTATTATCTCCCTTTTATACAAGTGTTTTATTTAAGGCTTATATAAATGACCTTTAAAACAACCCTACTAAGAGGGCGGAGCAGTAGAACATACATTACTTCCATTTCATGAAGGAGATGCCTGACCCTCAGCTTGCAGAAGACCTTCCCAGCAGCTAGAGACAGGTGGGGCCAGAAAGATCAGAGCCTAGGCAGACTTCTACTTCAGTACTATCTTAACTGCACCTGAAACACCACCTATGAAAGTTCATATCACTCTTTTGGACAAATATGTAAACCCATTTGTTGTAAATAGATGTTCTTAAATATTAAAAAGGGTTCCACTTGTTTGTTTTTTAAAGATTTTGTTTCTTTTTCATAATGGATTTTCTATTTACCATTTCTATTTACTATTTACCAAGTAAAATATTCATGGAGTTTAAATTGGGAATTGTTACTTAGTGGATGTTTCACAGAATTTCAAAATTTACGTAAAGAAAAGTCAATTTCCCCAAACTCATTTTCCACTGTCAAATACCAATTATCTTTCAAAAAAGGAATCTTGTCAGAGGACCTGGGTGGCTCAGTCAGATAAGCATCCACCTTTGGCTCGGGTCATGATCCCAGGGTCCTGGGATTGAGCCCACATGGGGCTCCCTGCTCAGCAGAGTCTGCTTCTCCCTCTGCCCTTCACCACCCCTGCCCCCCACATGCCTGTGCACACGTGCATGCTAGGTGCACTCTCTCTCAAATAAACAAAATCTTTAAAAAAAAAAAAAAGAAAGAAAAGTACCCTCTCTCCCAGCCAGAATATAAATTGTTAAGACAGGTTTTGGGGTGCCTGGATGGCTTAGCCAGTTAAGTGTCTGCCTTTGGCTTAGGTTGTGATCCCAGGGTTGTGGGATCAAGTCCCCCTTTGAGCTCCCTGATCCTTCATCTGCCTCTGCCTCTCCGTCTCTCATGAATAAATGAATAAAATCTTAAAGAGAGGGTTTTTTTCTAGTTTGTTCACTGCATCACCTAGAATCTGCACATAATAGGTGCTCAGTAAATACTTAATGAATTGAGAATTGCAAATTCAGATAAAATCTATGTAATTTTCTCTGTGTTAGATGCTAGTGTGGATAGCCATACAAAACTCTCGCTACTCAGTTTTGCACCTACAAAAGACACAATTCATAATTGTTTTCAAAAAGCTTGTAGAGTACATTATGAAGCAAAGTGAACACATATTACAAAAGCTAAGAAAGAAATGGAGAAATTTTTTCTCATAAAAAAAACCATTTTATGAAGTTACCAAAGGCTTCAGGCCCTATGCCAAGATGTTCTCAAGAACCACCAATAACACTCCCAACATTTCAAAAACAAACTAGGTAGGGGCGGCTTTTTTTTTTTTTTCCCCAAGCCAAACTGTATCCAGCTTTATTAAAGATACTTTTCATAAACAATCATGGTATTTCAGGCAGGACATGGGCAGACAATCATTAACAGTATACAACAACTTTCAAACTCCCTTCTTCAATGAACTACCAAAATCAGAAAGCCACTATAAAACCCAATGCAGTCTTCATGGGATGCTCGGAGCAGGGACGTTTAGAGTGAGTTTAGAGTTTAGCGTGACGTTTAGAGTTGGTTAATCTCAGGTCATGATCTCAGGGTCATGAGATCCTTCTGGGGAACTGGGCTCTGGGACCCGTGCCAGGTGTGGAGCTTGCTTTGATTCTCTCTTCCTCTCCCTCTGCCCCTTCCCACCTCCCCAGTGGCTCTGGCACTCTCCCTCAGTAAAAATAAATAAATAAATAAAATTTAGGTATTTTTAAAGAGGTTCATTTTCACTTTTTGCATTTAAAATTACTCCCATTTTGGTGTTTATATAGACATATTCACATGTAAATATGCAAAGCGGCTTAAGAACATGGACTATATTTCTCTTTACTAGCTAATGCTGATTTCATGTAATTGTTCAAATATCTAATTAGGTCCAATTCTAATTATTAGTAATGAGTAAAATAAACTCCAGTTTCCAGAGAGATGTTAAAAAGCTAATATGGACACAGTACCTTTTCCAATTCTCCAACCTATCAGGCTAAAAAAGTAACTGACATATAGTTATTCCACATGTATTTTCCTTATCATTAGAAACATACCTAACATTAATACATTTTTAAGTAGATTACTTCAAAATGTATCTTAAACATGCTTTTCTAAAAATTTACATAATTGGGATTCCTAAAGAGTAACAGAAAAAGCTTATTTTAGTCAAGGTTTTACTAATAGCCTTTCCTTCTACACTTCCAAGAAAAATCCAGACATATGTAGATTTACTAATGTCCCTTAAAGAAAGAGAAATAGTTTTGAATTATGGCCAAACAAATCTGCTTTACATTTCTAGAAATAAAAATCTATTTAAACATGATAATTTCCAATTTTTATAAATAATTTTGTCTATCTCGACCTTAATATCACATACCTACACACTCCAAAAATCAGAACTCTTGAAAATAAATGAAACAAAGAATATGCGTTATAGAAAATTTTAATATCAAATAAAGTACAATTTACATGATTAAAAGTTTTGATTTGCAAATAAAGTATTCTGCTTAAATAGAGTAGGAGTCTAACAAATAACAGAGTACAGTTTCCATGTCACATCAAATGAAATGCTCATGGCCTATAAACTAAACAATTTGCCACAAATGACAGTAAGCAAGGGAAGCATGTATCAGCAAATTTCTTTCCAAGCTATCAAAAATGTCACAAGTTCATGTTTTTCTTGTCTGTGATCCCAAAACTGGCAGCATTTTCATTTCATCCACTCTATTCTTATGTATTTGAAAAGCAGGTGTTATCCATCGACCACATGAGCACTGTTCACCGTACCAATTGAAAGAACCCAACTTGGCATTGCATTTGGGGCAAAGAAGCTGAAATAAAGGAACTGTGTTACTTCATTCACTCACTTCTAAGACAAATAATTATTACTGGCAATAGAAGATATAAAAACAGGTTAGACACAGTCAGTTAAGCACCGTACTCTTGATTCAGGCTCAGGTCACGATCTCAGGGTCCTGAAATCAAGCCCCACCTTGGGCTCCGTACTCAGCAGGGAGTCTGCATCTCTCCTCCCTTTCCTCTGCCCCTCCCCCTCTCTCCCTAGTAACACAAACAAATGAAACAAAATAAAAACCAGGTTAAGACATGGCTCCTAGCTTCCAGGCGTTTATGATCGAATCAGCAAGGTAAAAGGCAATGGCAATTTACCATAACAGATAGTGGACTATGATAATCGTGTAAGAAACATGTATCCTGGGAGTCTGGAGAAAGATCAGATTAATCTGGTCTTCATGCCCCAGTATGAGGGCAGAAAGGTTGAGATAGGACCCAAGATTTCAGGAAGTGGCATGTGTGCCTTTTATATCAATCTGCAGTTTAATATTTCAAACTAAGATCATCATGACTAAAGAACAGGAAAGTATGTGAAGAGTCTCATGTCAATATCAGTATTGCGACTGACAGCATGTAGGTTAGGCCTCAGATTCACGGCTTTTTAACGACTAAGCCACCTAGACATCCCTGATTCACAGCTTTTTAAAAACAAACTGATACTCAAGTAAAATAGATTAATTAAAAAAAAAAAAACCCTGAGCACGTCAATTATATTTTATGTATATAGAGCATTATTTTTTAAAATTTAGCTTGTTATTTTGTGCATGAAATGAGTCAGGGAGTCTTATTTTTAATCTTAAATGATACAAAGCTCTGGACATAAAACTCAGAAACCAAATTTGATTACATAAGTAAGTTAATTTTTTCTTTAAAGATTTTATTTATTTATTTCACAGACGGAGATCACAAGTAGGCAGAGAGGCTAGCAGAGAGAGAGGGGGATGCCGAGCAGAGCTGGAGCAGGATGCAGGACTGGATCCCAGGGATCTCGATCCTTTGGGATCATGACCTTAGCCCAAGGCAGAGGCTTTAACCCACTGAGTCACCCAGGTGCCCCAGTATCTTAAATTTCAATATGACAAAATACACCACAAAGCTGAGATATGCGACAGGAGGAAATATTTGCAATATATTAGAGGAATCATTAACATCTAGACTATATAAAGAGCTCCTATAAATCAATAAGAAAAAGGCAAAATCCAGAGAAAAATGGACCAAGGTTGTAAAGGAAATGTACAGAAAAGCTGTAAATAGCTGATAAGTATATAACAATATTGGTCCTCAGTAGTAGTCACGGAAATTCAAATGATGACATTTTAAGATGAATATTTTTCATCTCTCAGATTGACAAAACGTTACCAGTTTTATAATATCCACTATGCCAAGAGTATCGGAAAATGGGTACATGCATTCAATGCTAGTGAAAAGCCAAGTTGTATAAGCATTTTTATTGTCAGGGTAGAATATTAGCAATATTTAAGACGTACACACACCACAAACCAGGGATTCCACTTTCAGGTCTACAGGAAAATTCAAGTAAGTGTACAAAGAAGTATGCACAAATGTGATATAGTCTTCCACAAAAATGCCTCCATCTTATATGTTTTCTAGGCTAATTAAGCCACAAAAGAAAGAAAGAAAGAAAAAACAAAAAGATAAAGTGGATTTCAAAATTAAAACCCCACTGCTGCAAATGATATCATCAAGAACAGGAAGTGATGGCTAACGGGTGTAGTGCTTATTTTGGGAATGGTGAAAACAATGATGTTGCAAGAATTCTGTGACTATTCTAAAAACCACTGAACTGTACACTTTAAATGGGTAAGATTATATAGTAAGTGACTTATATCTCAATAAGCAGAATTGTCTGAAAATGTGGGTTTGAATATAGGGTATCTCTTTCTAGGCAAGATACTAAGTTTCTTCACATATAAAACATGACTATGTATGTTTTACCTATTTGTACAGTTACTGTAGTCTTCAAGTGAAATATAGTGAGTTTCATAAAATTTTCATTATACAAACTTTTATACAAACCATAAACCTTTATCATTATTAATCATATCTTAGATTATATTAATAGATATATATTATCTATAATAATATGTATTAATATAATTAGATTATATTAATTATATCTTAGATTAAGAATATCTTTAAATTAAGTAACCCTAAAGGACAAATGTGGCATGCCAGGATACTCTCATGAGCTGCAGTCTTAAGAATAAATAGGAAATGAAAATGAATCTCTTAGCAAACATACTGAATTGAAATATCAGGGAAAAAAGAGAGAGGAGACGTAAGAGAAGAAGAAAGAGAAGAAGGAAAGAAACTTTAAATGTAATCTTAAAATCTTCGACTTGCACTACTTGTTACCAAATTTGAATTTGTTAAATACATTCTAATCAGCTTACGTTAGTCTTCTATTTGAAAAAATATAAATAGCCTTAAAAGGAATTCACATAGACCAACAGTTCTCAACCAAACGTGGTTCACTACTTTAGATAGGCTGGATTTTTACTTAATTTATTTGATAGATTCTTATCTGCACTAGAAAGATATAATCTTCATAAGAAAATATTTATGATGGAATGAAACACCAGTTAAAATATGGTTGAGAGGGCAAGAAACAAAATATAGATGATACAATGAAATTGCAGAAAATAAAATGCGTTCTCACCTGGCCATCCATCACACCCAACAAAGAAGATTCCATCCACTGTACAGGCTCAATGAAATATGATGTACACTGAGCCTGACTCCCAGCGGTGAGCGTGAAAGATGGCGTCACTCTCTTGTGGGCAAAGGCTATGGGACCACTTCCTTCATTATGATCCAAAATGCTAGAACTTCGAAATAAAGATCGCCTGCAACCCCCAAACAAACAAAAACATTAATGACCTCCAAAAGGATGAAGAAACAGATGAATTGTGCAGCGTTTCTTAGCAAAATAAAAAAGGATTATGCTACTTTAATTTTCAATAACCTTTACAAGTAACCTTTCACTCTTAAGAGTTTATATTCTTTTTTTTTTTTTTAAGATTTTATTTATTTGACAAAGAGAGAGATCACAAGTAGGCAGAGAGGCAGGCAGAGAGAGAGGGGGAAGCAGGCTCCCTGATTAGCAGAGAGCCTGATCCCAGGACCCTGGGATCTTGACCTGGGCTGAAGGCAGAGGATTAACCCACTGAGCCACCCAAGTGCCCTAAAATTTATATTCTTTTTTTTTTCTAATTTTTAATTTTTTATAAACATATATTTTTATCCCCAGGGGTACAAGTCTGTGAATCACCAGGTTTACAAACTTCACAGCACTCACCAAAGCACATACCCTCCCCAGTGTCCATAACCCCACCCCCCTTCTCCCCACCCCGCCCCCAGCAACCCTCAGTTTGTTTTGTGAGATTAAGAGTCACTTATGGTTTGTCTCCCTCCCAATCCCATCTTGTTTCATTCAAAATTTATATTCTTTTTTTTTTTTTTAAGATTTTATTTATTTATTTGACAGAGAGAGACCACAAGTAGACAGAGAGGCAGGCAGAGAGAGAGAGGAGGAAGCAGGCTCCCTGCTGAGCAGAAAGCCCGATGGGGGACTCGATCCCAGGACCTTGAGATCATGACCTGAGCCGAAGGCAGCGGCTTAACCCACTGAGCCACCCAGGCGCCCCCAAAATTTATATTCTTAAAAGTAGTTTTGAATTTGAAATTTTTATAATATTCAATTGAACAAATTCTTCCTACAGATTTTAAGAAAATGAAACTTTTAGTACAGTTCAGCTCCTGATATAAGATAAAATCTCCAGAGGATAGAAAATATTTTACCTGCACTTTCTACATTTGTAGAGAATGCCGTCTTTCAATCCTTGTGAAATGGTGGTTGGGTCAACAGCAAAGAGTTCTTGAGGTAAGTTCTGTAATTCTACATGAGATCATTAAAATTTATCTATTTGTTGCAATCAGCTCTGCATTTTCAGACAAAATTCAGCTAATGTTAAATTGAGGCAAGAAATGCTAACCTCAGAAATTAAAAATAATAAAAATTAAAAAATTAAAACCTCCAGCGTTGAGAAATGAGGGTGAGGTCAGAGAACATTGTGAAGAAGCCCTTGGTTCTGAGCACAGACTGCCTGAGTTCAAATCCCAGCCCACCACTTACACACCATGTGACCTCAAACAAGTTACTTCTTGGTAAACCACTTTTTCAGAAGGAAGTAACAGCACCTGTCTCAAGGGACGACTGGAAAAGTAAGGTAACACACTGGAAGCCTTTAGCATCAGAGTAAAGAGCATGTAACAAGGGCCCAATAAGTACTAGTAATTATTACTTACCTGGATACTTTTCCGTAACCTTTTGTAAACGATATTGCTTATAAATTGCACTAGAAGTATCTACTTCATATCCCATTGCCTGGTATAATTTCAGTTGCCACTCAAATCCCTCATTCATCCTATAAGGACAAATATAAAGCTAAGTTTTCTTTAAATGGATAAAATCACTTTGAAAAACCAGAATTATTTCTTTAACAAAGAACTCACTTAGCCTCTGGTTTGATGGTCTGGAGATTTTCATAGGCTTTTTCAAAGGTAAACTGGTCAGTCTTCATCATAAAAGCAGTAATCACAGCCACACTACGACTAATTCCTGCATGACTGAAAAAGAGACCTTTAAAATAAAATAGCAAACAGCAGCAATTAAAAAAAAAAAAAAAAAAAGCCCAGCTTCCCATAAACGGTGAAGTTCAGGTCCACTTCACGCCTGCTCCTTCTACCCAAATAAAAACCCTTTGCCTCTGAAATGAATGACTCCTTTATTTCCTTAATCTTTTTGAATTCTGAACCACGCAAATGTATTACCTTTTCAAAAATAATTACACTAATTTAAAAAATTGTATAATGGCTTTGAAAAAAAATCCAAAGCTCCCCTCTCTTGGCATTACCGGCCGGAAGATCTGGTCCCAGGCTTCTTTCCATTTTACCACTAGCTTATGTCCTGTGTGTAAATATTTAAAACAAGTGTTGGCACGCAGTAAAAGGGCTGATTCACTAAGTTTAAACTAATTATTACACTCCAGTGCAACTAAAGAAGACTACTAAGAATTCCCAAATACCTATCAAGATTTTCTTTTACGCATTTCTATAAACTTACTCCATCTCTGCCCTCGGCACGGCTTAGGGCTCCTTCGTCCTAACCAATTCTTCTCTCCCCATTTCCCTTCACCAACCGTCCTCTGCCCCAAACAAAAACACTGAAAACAATCTGCCTTTGCGGTGAACTGTGAATAATCTTAATCTTTGTTATTATCTTTTACTGCATGACTGGCATCCTAATCTGCATTATAATCATCTGGGTAGGTGCCTGAAAAGCTTTCGACCCTTTTTAGGGCCAGGGGCTTTGCCACCTCTCAGTCCCCCCTAAAAAGCAACTCGGGGTTGGGAGGGGCGGGGGCTGCAGAATGAATCAACCACGCCAGCCTGAACGCAGGCACGCACGCCCTCGGGGGCCCGCCACCGGCCCCTCCTCTCTCTCTGACACTCGCCAGCCGCGGAACCGTGGTCTGACAGCCCCTGGGTCCTCCGCTAGGGTCCTCGGAGGAAGGGGCGGCGGCTGCAGGCTGGAAGCAAAGCCGGGGGGCTGCCCCACGTGCGCGCCACTCACCAGTGCACCAACACGGCGCGGCCCTCGGCGCGGGCCTGGCTGATGAAGGCCACGCACCGGTCCAGATGGCTCAGTAGGTCAGTCTCGGGCTTGTCCAGCGCCCACACGAAGAGGCTCCGTAGACCCTCCATCCCAGCCCCCGACCTGAAGTCGGGCTCCTCCGAATCCACCGTCAGCACGGCCGTGATGCCCGCCTGCCTCAGGCGGTCCGGCTCCGCCACGGCCGCGGCTCCACCCAGGTACAGGCCCGGCCGTACCTCCAGCATCTGCCCGGCGGAGCTGGCGCAGCTCTGACCACGCACCTGCCGACCGCAGCCATGGTTCCCTCCCGGAGCCTCCAACATGGCGGCCGCCGGGGCCGAGCGGGCCGGGGCCCCACCATCGAGTACGCCGGCAGCTGGCTAGAGCGCCCTTCCTCCGAGTCGAGCCGGCCTGAGATGCGCAGGGCTCCCTCGGAGGACCACGGAGACTGTAGGAGTGTGTACTACTGGGGAGCCTTTAATCCCGTGTCTGGGCCCCAGCGCTTGCAACTTGGTGGTAGAGGATAAACCCCAAATACAGGGTTTTCCAGGCTTATAGTGCCGAGGCTTTACAGAAAGGGACAACAAGAGTAGTTGGACTCCAATTTGAAATGATGTCCCACCAACTGAAGCAGCAGTGTGCATTTGGGGTAAAACACTTAAAAAAATTTTTTATGAAGCCATTTGCTTGTATTTCTTCTCTTGTGACTATTTTTTTCTTTCTTTGTCCAGTTTTTTTTTTATTGGTATGTGAATCTCTTTCTTATTGATGCATACTGTCCTATATACTTTGAAAATAGTAATCTCGTGTTTTCGTACGCCCATACCCTCCAACCAACGACCGCCAGGAACCCACTTCACTTTCTTATCATTTGCATGTTCACTGAAGTAGCATTTTTAATTTCCTTCAAGAACTTTTCCTTTGCATTCACATTTTTAGCTAATTGTTTGGTACAAAAGGCCTAATTTTCAGCCTAGTTTGGCTTTTGACATGCCTCCCCCACTAAACTTAATCATTTCCAGCTTCTGCCTTAAAGTGAGAGACATGTGAGTCTTCCTTTCACTTGAACATTTAGAGACCATTGTAGGATGATTAATTGGCTTGCTTTCAGTATTATTGTGTCTCAGGGATAGGGAGGCCCACGGAGAGGGAGAGGGATTGGGGGAATGACTGGTCTGTGAAGCAGGGAGAACATGCATAACATTTATGAAATTTGTCATCTTTTATAGGCGTGATTTGTGGCACCCCAAAAACAATTACAATAGTAACATCAAAGATCACTGATCGGAGATCACTATAACAAATATAATAGTAATAAAAATTTTGAAATGTGGGGAGAATTGCCAAAATGTGACAGAGACGTGAAGTGAACAAATGCTAAATGCTGTTGGGAAAATAATGCCAATACACTTGCTCAATGCAGGGTTGACAACGACCTTCAATTTGTTTAAAAACTACTTGTTAAGCACAATATCACAGGTATGCCTGTGTAGGATCTGGGCTTACACTGGGTGATTTTGGACAGAGTTCAAGGAAGCAGGGCTTTGCTCTGGATTGGATGCTGTCAGGAAGTGGTGGTGATTTTATGATTGGGTATCTCCGCGTATTTTCCCTACAGACACAAGGACCAATGGAACAGGATATAGAGCCCAGAAATAGACCTTCACATATATGCTTAAATGAAAATGGGGGAAACTAGCCTCTTCAAATGGTGCTGGGAAAACTATATATGCACATGTAAAAGAATGGAGTGTGATCCCTACCTTAAACAATGTACTAAATTAATTCAAAATTGATGAAGGACCTAAACGTAAGACTATAAAACCTAGGGCACCTGGGTGGTTCAGTCGGTTGAGCATCTGACTCTTGACTTTGGCTCAGGTCATGATCTTAGGATCATAGATTGAGCCCAGCATTGGGCTCCACACTCAGCGTGGAGTTGGCTAGTCCCTCTCCCTCTGTTCCTCCCTCTGGTTGTGCTTTCTCTCTCAAATAAATAAATAAAAATCTTTATGGGCACCTGCGTCGCTCGGTCAGGTAAGCGTCTGCCTTTGGTTCAGGTCATGGTCCCAGGGTCCTGGGATCAGGCCCCGCATCAGGCTCTGCCAGGGAGCCTGCTTCTCCCTCTCCCTCAGCCTGCTGATCCCCTTGCTTGTGTGCTCTCTCTCTGTCAAATAAATCAATAAAATCTTGGGGTGCCTGGGTGGCTCAGTGGTTTAAGCCGCTGCCTTCGGCTCAGGTCATGATCTCAGGGTGCTGGGATCGAGTCCCGCATCGGGCTTTCTGCTCAGCGGGGAGCCTGCTTCCCTCTGTCTCTCTCTGTCTGCCTCTCCATCTACTTGTGATTTCTCTCTGTCAAATAAATAAATAAATAAAATCTTTAAAAAAAAATCAATAAAATCTTTTTTAAAAGATCTTAAAAAAAAAAAAAAGACTACAAAACTCCTAGAAGAAACTTAGAAATAAATCTTCATGACAGGATTATATCAAAATTTAAAATTTCTGCACATCAAAGGAAATAATCAAAAGAGCAAAAGGGCTACCTATGGAATGGGAGAAAATAATTGCCAATCATACATCTGATAAGAAATTAATATCCAAAAAATACAAAGAACTCTAGAAGGTGATAATCAGCATCATGGCTGAATAAGATGTTCCTCTTCCCATGTTCCCCCACCCCCAACAACAAGTTAACACCCATCCACAGGCAAAAGGGCCTTGGTGGGAGCTGTGAAATCCCGTACCATATGCCAAGGGACCTGGGAGGAGTCTTGCCCTCCTGTATGTGAGGTATTAGGCACATGGACCTTGGTCCTAGCTACAGACCCTGTGGTGGCCTGTGAACCATCTTCCCTCTTGGCTCTGGTCAGGGACCCTGCAGAAAACACTGACTTAGATACTCAACAGGGATAGGAGAGCCTTTGTGGAAACCCAGGTTTCCAGCAGAGACGTCCTAGCAGACAGTTGGAACAAAAAAAGTATGGTTGGATGCATCAGAGAGGGTAAGATTGACTTTCCTCACATCACTCCTCCCCCAAGGCAGCACAACTGAGGGCCAAGAGAGGTCTCCTGGGCCTGAGCTTTATCCTGGGGTTTGGGGTGGGGGAACATGGGGGATGGAGGGAAGAGACCGAAAGAACCACACAGAGGACTCTCAGAGGGCACCAAAGGAACATAGGTCCTACTAAGTAATTCAACAGGCTCCATCAAGAAGCCAGCCCAGGAGCCCAGGAGCCTTGCCCCTGGAACCCCTTGTCTGCCTATGGGCACCCCTAGTGCTCTGTGCACCTCAACCCCACTCTCACCTCCACCCTGTGGCCAGCTCCTCATGGGTGCTCCCAATGGCAGCAGCAAGAGTGTTTTGTCAAGTGTCTGGAGAGCATGTGCAGAGAGCCAGCCTGAATCTGCAAGACAGGAAGAGATCACAAACTTAGACTTTAGTGCCACTTTTGGGAAAAAGAAGGGAAGCTGTCAGCATTTGGCCTAGTGTGTTGCCGCATCTGAGAAGGCACTCAGGCTTAAGATATCTGCCTCAAGAGGGAACAAGGAAGCATGGAGTAGGTGTATCCATAGAAGACTTGAAGAAACCTCAGAATCTCTAGGGGGGGCTGATGGAAGGCATCTCTCCTCTGAAGGCAGTTAGTAAAGACTGGGGGTGACTATGACTTCAAATGCAAAGGTAACAATGCAAAACTTCAGGGAACATGAAAAGTCAAAGAAATGGTACCACTGAAGGATCAAAATAGTCTTCCAATAACCAACCCCAAAGACATGGAGATCTTCAATTTATCTGATAAAAAATCCAAAACAGCTGTTTAAGGAAACTCAGGGAGCTACAAGAAAAGAAATAAGGACAATTCAATGAAATCAAGAAAACAACACAAAATGACAAGTTTAACAAAGAGATAGAAACCATTAAAAAGAACCAATCAGAAATTCTGGAGCTGAGGAACACATTTAATGAAATACAAAAATGCAGTAGAGAGTATCAGTATCAGAATGGATCAAGCAGAAGAGAGAACCTGTCAGTTAGAAGAAAGGAATTTTAAGGGCACCTGGGTGATTCTGTTGATTAAATGTCTGTCTTCAGTTCAGATCATGATCCCAGGGACCTGGAATTGAGCCCTGCATGGGGCTCCCTGCTCAGCAGGGGAGTCTGCTTTTCCCTTTCTCTCTCCTGCCACTCATGTGCTCTCTCTTTCTCTCTCTCTCTCTCACCTTCTCTCAAATAAATAAATAATACTAAAATCTTAAAAAAAAAAAAGAAAGAAAAGAAAAAACAACAGAAGAAGAAGACAGGAATTTTGGAATTACCCAGTCAGAGGAGAGCAAAGGAAAAAGAATGAGAAAAACTGAAGAAAGCCTAATTGATCTACGGGATACTAGCAAAGGAAATAATTTGCAAGTTATTGGAGTTCCAGAAAGAGAAGAGAGGGAGAAGGAAGTACACAGCTTATTTAAGGAAGTAATGGTTAAGAACTTGCAAATCTGGGGAGAAATTTGTATATCCAAATTCATGCCGCTCATAGGTTACCAAACAAACTTAAAGAGATCCTGTCTAAGACACATTTTAATAACATTGTGAAAAATCAAAGACAAAGAGAAAATCTTAAAAGCATCAAGAAAATAGAAGCTTGTAACTTGTAAGGGAATCCTCATAAGGCTATCAGCAGATTTCTCGGTAGGAACCTTACAAGCCAGGAGAGAAAGGGATGATATATGCAAAGTGTTGAAGGAAAGAAAAAACTGCCATGGAAGAACACTCTATCTGGCAAAAGTTGTCCCTCACAAATAAAGGACAGGTAAAGACTTTCCCGGAAAAACAAAAGCTGAGGGAAACCACTAGATCTGCCTTTGCTGAAAGAAACTCTTCAAGCTGAAACCAAAAGATGCTATTTAATAACATGAAAATATGCAACACATTGTTAAAAATACATATATAGTCAGGTTCAGAATAATACAGTGATATGGTGGTGTGGAAGCCACTCAACTCTAGTATAAAGGCAAAGGATGAGGATATTATAAGTAACTAGAACTATATTTTGTTGATAAATACACAATATAAAAAGAGGTTGGGCGCCTGGCTGGCTCAGTCCATTGAGCGTCTGACTCAGATGAGTGTTTCAACTCAGGTCATGATCTCGGGGTCCTGAGATTGAGCCCCACACCGGGCTCTGTGCTCAGTGGGGGATCTGCTTGAGATTCTTTCTCTCCCTCTCCCTCTGCCCCTCCCCCATCCTCTCTGTCTCAAATAAATAAATAAATATTTTCTTAAAAAAAAAAAAGAGGTTGGGACATCTGGGTGGCTCAGTTGTTAAGCATCTGTCTTCGGCTCAGGTCATGATCGATCCCAGGGTGTTTGGATGGAGTTCCACATTGGGCTCCTTGCTCAGTGGGGAGCCTGCTCTGGCTGTTCTACCTACAGCTCTCCCTGCTTCTGCTCGCTCTCTCTGACAAATAAAATCTTTAAAAATAAAATAAAATAAAATTTAAAAAGAGGTTAATTGTGATTTCAGAAAATCAAAAGGGGGAGAGGACTAAAAGGGTGGAGATTTGCATGGATTAAAGTCATTTTCAGGGCCAAATAGACAGTTACAGCTACAAGATGTTTTATATCAGCCTCATAGTAACCACAAAACAAAAACCTACAGTAGATACAGTACAAATGAGATAAAAAACAAGGAATCAAAGCACACTCCTGGGAAAATCATCACTTCATTAATGAAGGAAGCAAAAGCGGAAAAAAGGAACAAGGGAACTACAAAACAGCCAGAAAATAATCAACCAGACTGCAGTAGTCAATCCTTGCCTTCCCATAATCATTCTAATTGTTAATGGATTGAATTCTCCAATTAAAGTGCATAGAGTGGTTGGATGGATAAAAAGGAAGACCCAAGTATATGCTCTCTGCGAGAGAATCGCTTCTGCTTTAAAGACACACACTCTAAGTGTGTGACCAGATGGAAAATGATATTCCATTCAAGGGGAAACCAAAAGAGCACAGGGATAATTATATCAGATAAAATTGACTTCAAGCCAAGAACAGTAACAAGAGACAAAGATGGTCATTGTATAATGATAAGGCGGTCCATTTATCAAGAAGCTATAACAATATTAAATTTATATGCACAAAATGAGAGCACTTGATATATCAAACACTACAGATCTAAAGGGAGAAATAAATAGCAATACAATAATAGTAGGAGACTTCAGTCCCCCACTTTCAACAATAAATAGATCATCCAGACAGAAACCAACAAGGAAATGTTGGAATTGAGCCATAATTTCAACCAAATGGCCCAACAGACATTTACAAAACATCCCATGAAATAACAACAAAATGCATATTCTTCTCAAAAACCCACAGAGGGGCGCCTGGGTGGCTCAGTGGGTTAAAGTCTTTGCCTTTGGCTCAGGTCATGATCCCGGGGTCCTGGATGTGAGCCCCACATCGGGCTCCTTGCTTGGTGGGAGGCCTGCTTTTCCCTCCTCTCCCACTCCCCCTGTGGATGTTCCCTCTCTCGCTGTCTCTCTGTCACATAAATAAATAAAATCTAAAAATAAAATAAAATAATTATCCTGGTGGGAAACCTGAACCTGAGTGGTTCAGTTGGTTGGCCTCTGTCTTGGTATCAGGTCACGATCTCAGGGTCCTGGGATAGAGCCCCCCCCCCAAAATCAGGTTCCCTGCTCAGTGGGGGGTCTGCTTCTCTCTCTCCCTTCTGCCCCTACTCCTTACTTGTGTGCTCTCTCTCATATAAATAAATAAATAAATAAACAAATAAAAATCTTTAAAAAAAAAGACATATCTTGAAACAAGTGAAAATGGAAGCACAACCTATCAAAACCTAGGGATGCTACAAAAGCAGTTTGAAGAGGGATATTTATAGCGATAAATACCTACATTAAGAAACAAAAAAGATCTGAAATAAGTAACCTAACTTTATACCTCAAGGAACTAGAAAAAAGTGAGCTGAGTCCAAAGTTATCAGGAGGAAGGAAACCACAAAGATCAGAGCAGAAATAAATGAAATTGAGACCAGAAAAGCAATAGGGAACATCAGTGCAACAAAGGTCTGGGTTTGTTTTTTTTTTTTTTTAAGTGAACAAAATTGGCAAAACTTTAGTCAGGCTCACTAAACCAAAAAGAGGGAAAACAAAATCAGAAAGAGGAAACATTACAACTGATATCACAGAAATATAAGGGAACATGAGAGACGAGTATGAACAATTATCTGCTAACAACCTGGATAACCTAGAAGAAATAGACACATTCTAGGAAACATGTAACCTACAAAGACTGAATCATGAAGAAATGGAAAATCTGAGCAGATCAATAATAAGTAAATTGGATCAGTAATCAAAAATCTTCTAAAAAACAAAATTCCCAGGGCCAGATGGTATCGCTGGTGAATTCTACCAATATTTAAGGAAAAATTAAGGCCAATCCTTTTCGAGGTCTTCCAAAAAATTAAAGAGGAGGGAAAACTCTCAAATCCATTTTACAAGGGCAGCATTACCATGATTACAAAGACAGAGAAGGACCCTCCAAGGAAAGAGAACTACAATAAATGTATGATACAGATGATACAGATGCAAAAACTCTCAACAAAATATTAGTAAGTAGAATTCAACCACAAATTAAAGGATTATAGACCATGATCCAGTGGGATTTATCCCTGGGAGGTAAGGATGGCTCAATATTTGCAAATTAATCAATGTGATACACCTAAAATTAGCAGAATGAAGGATAAAAATCACATGAGCGCCTCCACAGATGCATACAAAGCATCTGACAATACATGACATCCTTTCATGGTAGAAGAAAAAAACACAAACTTTCAACAATTGGACATGAAGGGACATGCCCCAACATAATACCGGCCATGTATAACAAGCCCGTGGCTAACACCAGACTCAACAATGAAAGACTGAACGCTTTTCCTCTAAGATCGGGGTCAGGGCATAACTGCCCACTCTTCACCACTCCTATTCCACATAGTTCCGGAGGTGCCAGCCAGAGCAATCAGGCAAGAAAAGAAATAAAACCTCCAACTTGGAAAGGCAGAAATACACTTGCCTTTGCTTGCAAATATGTGATCTTATATATAGAAAATCCTAAAGACCCTCCCCCCCCAAAAAACTGTTAGAACTCATTCACAATTTCTATAAAATTACAGGATACAGAGTCAACACACGGAAATCGGTCGCATTCCTATACACTAAAAACAAACTCTCTGAAAAAGAAAGAAAGCAATCTCATTCACAACTGTGTCAGAAAGAACAGCTCAGGGATCAACGTGACCAAGGAGGTAAAAGGTCTGTCCAGTGAAATATGAAGGATTAGCCTTGTCCGTGGTCACTGAAGGAAAGGGGGAAAGAGCACGTGCGGATGAAAGGGGACTCTGTGGTTTGGTGGCAAGAAGCTAAAGGCATGCTCTTGTGATGTCTTCTATTTTCTGGGTGAAGAATCTGTATATGCTGAGAATGAGGATGGAAGTTTGAGAAGAAAAGGCAGTCTGCGGAAAATTTGCCTGAAGAGAGTGGAGAACGTCCGTGGGAGCTAACCTGTGGGGTCAGGCAGCCCGGGTCCTGATCAGTGTTCGCATCATAACGATAAAAATCTTCCGCACAGTAAAGAGTTAACTCAGTAGCCTCAGTTGCTCAGGCTCAAGCCTGAGGGTAGTCTCTGATATAGAACATATTGTCTAGAATAATGAAAAACCAGAACTATCTCAAACGACTACAGATCCTAGTCGTTGGATCTGCATACTTGCCCAGTATCTGGATGAGATACTAGGCAAGTATTTCAAAGATAACAAAGGGAAAGGTCAATGCTAGCTTTGTTATAGTTGTTTTTTTAAAGCTGGTTTACAAATAGAAAACATGTCTCAGCCCACTTATATGTACATGAAAATTATTAAAAGATTTGTATCAAACCGTTAACAGTGGTTATTTCTGGGAGCTGGCTTAAGAGACTTACATGATAGTCTTCACACACTTCATTCTGTGTAGCTGTTTTGGTTTTTTGGTGGTTTGTTTTTGTTTTTGTTGTTATTTGTTTTTTTAACTACTATCATTAGAAGTATTCATTGCAGGGGTGCCTTGCTGGGTCTGTTGGAAGAACACGTGACTCTTGATCTTGGGGTCATGAGTTTGAGCCCCATGTGGTTTATACAGATTATTTAAATAAAAACTTTAAAAAGTTAAATTTTTTGTTGTTAACAATTTTAGATATTTATATTCCGGGGAGAGGAGGGAAAAGGCTATTAAGGGTTCATCTCCTGGAGATTTTATGTAGTTACCTTAATCATTCCCTCAGCTTTATTAGTTTTTTGTTGGAAGTGAGCTTTCAATCCTCAACTCCCTAAAATGATTGTAAGCTCCTTCACGGACAGGAGTAGGAGACACACCTGAATTGTTAACTACAGAGTCTGGACCAGTAAATCTGTAACTGGATAGCTGAAGCCGAAGGTTATTTACCAGGTTCTGCACTTAGAGTCTTCACCACTAGATGGCAGCATTGACCCTTTGGCCAGATACATTTTCCATCCCTCGGTTGCAATAGGGAAAAATGAGTGTGACAACCTGTAGGAAAAGCAGGATGTTAGCAGAGGAAATGCAGGCTTTAGAGAGGGAGCTGGATTGTCTTCTGTCAAGAGGAAAAGCGGCTCTCTGTCCTAGGAATAGTGGGCCCCACCCCCACCCTGCCACACCACACAGACCCAAAGGCAATTAACTGTTCATTTTATCACCAGAAACTCTGCAACCCTGATAAATATGGAGTAGGCAAGAATTCTTATAATTGCTAAGTGATCGTCAAGTATGTGGTGGCTTGCATGTTAAGAAAACACCATTTTATGTAATGTGACCGGATCTCATGGGAATACACATTACCCAAACTTCCCCTTCTTTGGTTGTTTCTCAGAGATTTTTGGCTACAGTCTCATAATTTATCATTTTCATTTTTAAAAATATTTTCTGTAAGTGTATATCTGTGCTGAGCCATAAGCAAGGAAATTTCCCCTCTTCTGTCCCATCACCTCCCCACCCAAGTCCAAAAACAAACTTCCTCTTTCTATCCTCAACATGTTTCCTGAACCCTCTTGTACCCAATGAGTTTTCAGTAAATGTTGGTCAGTGGTGTTCTTCATGGGACTTAAAATCAAAGACAAGGATGAAGAACCCCCTGAAATGTACTTTGAAACCAAGGAAAAATGAACAAAAATGTAAACGGGTGATAATGACATAATTCTATTATTTGGCTTGCATCTGTGAGGGGAAGTGATTATCTCAAGAGTGATGAACTGGGACTTGGCATTGCTCTGGAGGGACACAGTCTGAAGCCAGAGAAAACTTGGGTGTGATCCTGAGCTGCGCCGGCCCCTGCTTCCCAGCAACATGCGGTGATGTGCCTTTCTAGAAAGTTCTCTGATTTCCCTAAGTCTCTGTTTCTTCCTCTGCAAAATAGGGGTGATCACAGAAAGATATCCTGCACTGAACCACTGCACCAGGAACAGCCTTGAGGGGCTTGGGAGAGGGGAGCTGAGCTGGGGTAAGAGAGATGCCTGCCCATGGCTTGTTCTGCTGAAGCTGTTGAGCAGAGATGAACCATGAACTGGGATCTGCCCAGGAATTCAGGTGGTCATGAAGCTCAGGGGAAAGTGGGTCCCAAACACCTACCCTACTACAACCCCATCCCTGCCCAAACTCACTTATTCACTTGGAGTCTGTGTCTTTGTAAAGGTGTGTTCTCCACAGAGGGGTACCTGCTGCCAAGATTCTGAGGACAAAACTTCAGAGTCCTGGGACCAGAGATGACTGCAAGGAGTTGGAGCATCCTTGGTATGTAGGGACAGCTTGGTCAACGGACCCAGCAACTCTTCCTGCCTTACTCCCACCTCCTCCCCAGCCCCCATCTTTTGCAAACTTACCATGTGGGGTAGCTATCCCGAGAAACGCTGGGTCAGGAACTGATCTGTTTCTTTATGACTCAAAGAGAAACTGGTCAACAGAGAGTCAGATGCGCAGAGCAAAGGAGACCACAGATGTTCCCTGCTGCACACTAGAGGTTTGCTGGGTTATATTTGGCAGAACCTGCTTCCCCTTCCCAGCGCTGCTTCTACAGACAAACAACATGCAGGGAATGGCCTATGTCACAACCTTCCCAGCATTACAAGTTTGGAGCTCTTTTGCTGCCAAATTTCATCCAGCGAGTTACACTGGGGAGAGCTCTGGACAGGTGCACACAAGACCTAGACGGAAGCGTGGTTCTGTCATGTGGTGGTCGTAGAACTTGGCCAAGCCAGTTAAACCCTTTGAACTGCAATGTCTCTAGCCACAAAAGACAAAGCCAATGATACCACCTCTAACATTCCCCAGAGAGCTTAAACTATGAAATCTGAAATCCGATAAGTTTTGGATCAGTCCACAAAAGATTTCGAAATCCTTTAAGATGCTATTCCTTCCTCACCACCAAATACACTCCACTTGTTAGTGTTTCATGTTTGCAATTGCACCCACCCCTTTCAGGAAATATTTCTTTGCCTGCGCCTACCAGTAATCTATCTACTCATCCTCAGCCAGGAGAACTGAAAGTAGAGATGGGCCATTCACAAACATTCAAATCAGCAGGAGGAAACTGCCCAAGGTGAAAAAAGAAAAAACAAAAAACAAAAAAACTGGATTTGGATGTTCATAGAAGCATCTTCATGTGGTCCCCAAGTTGAAATCTTTTTAAATTACTTAATGAAACCTCACTGATTTTATCTCCATTGGTTCATTCTTGCTCAGCAACGGGAATACAGCATGGAATCAGGTGAAGACTTTAGGGTTAAGTTTGCACTACATAGGCAGGGGTAGAGACACCCAAACCACGTGTGAAACCAGCCCTACAAACAAAATATTTGGGGCTCAGACCAAAAAACAAAACAAAACAAAACAAAAACACCAAAACAGGAATACATTTTGGCTGGGAGAAACTGGGAGAAACTCTCTGAGAAGGTGGCATCTGAGTTGGTTCTCTCCCACAGGTAAAGGAGGCGAAGGGAAAGGGTTGGGGAGGAGAGCCAGGAGGAAGGTACTGATCTGAGGGCTGACCCCCCAAGACTGTCTTGTTCGGCATGCCCGATGTCACTAAAGGGACGATTTCTTGTCACACTTCATGAGATGTGTTCATAAGAATTGCAGCCCCTGTGAAGGCCTCATGGTTCCACAGCACCCACCCCTACCCGTCGCGGAGGGTCTCAGGATCCCTTAGCAGCCCACTGAGCGCTGAGTGAATAGGCTTCCATCTCCCCCTATACCCTTAGACCATCAAACCAGTAAGGTTGCCTGCAAACCAAGACAATATTCCAGAGCAGGTTCCTGTGGAAATGACCGATAAGCACTTACAGAAATAAGTGGCTACATTAAGCACAGTGTTATTAGCCCCAGGCGCATGTTTATTAACTATAGTTAAGCATATGGTGGGCATGGGGATGATCGTTAATAATATTGTACTGCATACTTAAAAATTACTAAGAGAATAGATCTTAAAAGTTCTCGCCACAAGAAAAAAAAATTCTGTTAACTATGTGTGGTGATGGGTGTTAAGTAGACCTCGTGAGGTGATCATTTCACAGCATGTGTCAATACGGAGTCATTCCATTGTGTTTAAAAGCAGCAATGGCAGCAACGTCCACTAGGGGCCAGCACGAGCTCACCAAGGCCAGTCTGGCTCCGAGAACCTGTTCTTTGCCGACAGAACAACAGAGGTCGATCAAGACTGGTCGCATGCCTGGATCTGTACTTCTCCAGGTTGGGACACATCTCCTGTGAACAAGCGCTGAAATACATGCCGGATATCAGAACAACTGAGTCGTGGGTTGAGGTTGGTAGGTGGTGTAACGATTTGGATTAGAGCACTGAAGGTCAGCTTAGACTTGCATGTGTTATAGCCGAGTGGAGCTACGCTGGGATCCAAAATGATCACAGGAAGCTAACAAAGACAAAATTCAAAAGAGATCAGCATAAGGTTCTGCACTTCCGTCCCCTAAATCAACCACACAAGTAAGAGTTGAGGGGCAAAGAAGAGCATCTTAGCTGGTAACAGTCTCACAGGTGGGTTCACGGGCAGTAAGATTAATGAGGCTGGATGACATCACTGGACCCCTGGAAAACCCGCTGTCCTTCTCTACCCGGAACCCCGTGTCTGCCTCTCCCCCACCACTAATGAGTCCTTTAGTCTCTGGGTCTCCATCCCCGTCTCTAGATTCAACAAGCTGGATTAAATCTCCAGGTCCCCGACAGCAGGAAATGACAGCCTTTTACTGTCTCTGGACCTGGGGTCAGTGTTCACTCCACTACCTCTTCAATTACCTTCCTGAGCTGTGGAGTCGCCGGCTGGAAGGGACAGAGACCCCCTTCAGTGTGGGCCCCAGTGGACGTCTGGCCACTTGGAAGCCGAAGAGGCTGTACTTCTGTCTCTTCTGTTCCTTCTGGAAAGAGGGTGCAGAGGCTTTGGGGTGTTCTGTAGCAGTCACCACCGGGATCCAGCTCAGTGGTGCTCACGCACAGGGTCCTGAGCATCCATTTCTTGGGCTATAACAGACCAGGTTCCATCCTGGTGCGGCCGAAATCACAGCTTCTTTCTTACCGTATCACGGCTGTTTCTCCGTTCACAGCTGCATCTGAATGGTCCTTGGCCAGCGATTTTCTGACTGTGGAAGGGGCCACAATTCCCATAGTGGCCTGGTACTGGGAGGCCTCACGGAATACTCAAACTAGAATCTGTTTCATCTCTCCCAACTGTTCTGTAGGCTGCTAAATACTATATAATAAATTCCTTTTTACTTAATCCAGCTAGAGTGGATTCTGTTCTCCAAAACTGAATGCTGACCAATATGACAGTATGTTGTGTGTGTGTGTATGTTATTTAAGTCCTGGAAGACTGCAAAACAGTATGGAGATTCCTCAAAAGTTGAAATTAGAGCTACCCTATGACCCAGCAATTGCACTACTGGGTATCTACCCCAAAGATACAAATGTAGTTATCTGAAGGGGCACGTGCCCTCCAATGTTTATAGCAGCAATGTCCACAACAGCCAAACTAGGAAAAGAGCCCAGATGTCCATCAATAGATAAATGGATAAAGAAAATGTGGTACACAAACACACACTCATGTGCCGCTTCCAGTCTGCAACGAGAGAAGAATTAAGCACAAACAAGTCAGCTGCAAAAGACTGGGAACTGGGGACAATAGACGAGAAGGAGAGAGGCCCCGAGCAACTCCACCGTCTCACTTTTATTGGATAGAAACAATAGCCAACAGAAGGACTGATGAAGGTCAAACGTTAATCCCGTCTTGCAGACAAGCGAGAAGGAGGATCAAGTTTATAGTTAACCAAGCACATTCAAAGGACTCTTCTAACTAACAGCAGGCACTTCTGGGAAGAGAAAGGAGCGACCACGAAAAAGGGAAGCAGGCGGTTTTCATTCCACCCTGAGCTGACCGGGCGTTCCAGGCTGCCCGGCTTCGGTGAAGGGGCGGCCTTCCGCCCTGAGCGAGGCAGGTATCCCCAGCTGCCCAGCTTCACGGTCGTACATCGTTCTTCTCCCCAAAGACCTGTTGCCAGTATATGTATTTCTTAAGGCCATATCTAAATGTGCTTGGCAACTAGTAAAATCCTCCAGGGGTTACAGTTTAAGTAACAAATTGTTCCGAGGGGCAGCAGCAATTATGCAGCCATCGAAAATGAAATCTTGCTATTTGCAACACTGTGGATGGAACTAGAGAGTATTATGCTAAGTGAGATAAGTTAATCAGAGAAAGATAATTACAGTATGATCTCACTGATATGTGGAATTTGAGAAACAAGGCAGAGGATCATAGGGGAAGAGAGGAAAAAGTGAAATAAGATGAAACCAGAGAAGGAAACAAACCATAAGAGACTCAATCTCGGGAAGCAAACAGAGAGGGGTGGGGGTGTCAGGGTAATGGGTGTTGGGGAGGGTATATGTTGGTGGTGAGTGCTGCGTATTGTGTAAGACTGCTGAACCACGGGGGCACCTGGGTGGCTCAGTTGGTGAAGCATCTGCCTTTGGCTCAGGTCATGATCCCAGGGTCATCTTCTTCCTCTCCCTCTGCAGCTCCCCCTGCTGTGCTCTCTCTCTGTAAAATAAATAAAATAATCTTAAAAAAAAAAAAAAAAAGACTGATGAATCACAGACCTGTACCACTGAAACAAATAATACATTATATGTTAATGATTAAAAAAATAAATAAAGGCCTGGAAGACCACACACCAAACTGTCAGATGGTGATGGCCTCACCGCAGGGGTGGGAAGGTAGCATCTGAAAGTGGACTTGAATATTTTTCTATACACAGTGACTTTAAAAAAAAGGGGGGGGATTTTTAAAAAGATTTTATTTATTTATTTGACAGATAGAGATCACAAGTAGGCAGAGAGGCAGGCAGAAAGAGAGGAGGAAGCAGGCTCCTGGCTGAACAGAGAGCCCGATGCAGGATTCCAGGATCCTGAGATCATGACCTGAGCCAAAGGCAGAGGCTTTAATCCACTGAGCCACCCAGGTGCCCCATACTTGTGACTTTTTATAAAAACAAGTACAACGTAGTCCCTTGTGAGCCTCTGCTTAAAAAATGTAATAAGGGTGGACAACTTGTCTGTTGAAAGCCCAATTCGTGGCATAATCAAAATGCTCCTTTTTAACCTTTTTATAATCCATTTAAAATTTATTCAGTGGGGCACTCTTTCCCTGGTCGAACCACTTTCCCAGCACTATGCGCATCCACTGGGAGCTTGTTAGAAATGCTGGGTCTCTGGCCCCACCATGGACCCACTGAGCCAGAACCTGTATCAGAAGAGGGCTGGAAGACTCAGGTGTACATGACTGTTTGAGACAACTCATGATTTTTCTCCTTCTCTTGATAATCGATAGTCTTATAATGACTTTAGGTCACAAGCATAGTTCCAATTTATAAATTAGAATGCCCAGTCAGTCGTCCATGTTACTCAGACCTCAAACTTAATTCCAAGATAAGTCTTTGTCCTCCTACTTCCCCTGCTCAGGTTCTGTTTTGGGGAAGGAGCTTGACTGGCCTCCCTCCTGCTTTCTGCCTCCCCATCCTCTCCACTCCCCTTTCATTAGGGTATTTCCCTTGGGGTCTCTCCTAAGCCAAAGTTGGAGGGCAGAGAGAAGGATGAGTACGGAAGCGGGAAGTTCTCCTGCACCTGGGCAGTTTTCTGCTCTCTGAACTTGGCAGGTCACTTAAGCCAGTGCTTTTTCCCATGGGGAATCTTTCTGGACTTCCTGGGGTTGTTTATTTCAGAGGCTGCTCCCCTCTGGCCCTGTGTTCAAGGCAGAGGCCTCATGGGTCTTGCTCCCAGGCCTTTCCTTGTCCTTCTCCTCTCAGCTCCGGGGAATTCAGATCCACCTTCAGCTTTTCTGGGACTTCAACCACCCCTCCTGATGGCCTTAGTACAGGAACCAAGACAACCCCATGACAGCTTGTAACCAGATTCAGGTTCATCTGCCCGGGATGCACCACAAAGACCATTTACTGGGACACAGGTGTACAGCAAAGGAAAGCGTTTATTCCAGAGGAGACTGGAGGGCAAACCTCAAATCAGCCTCCAGGAGGAGGAGAGAAAGTCAGGGGTATTCAAAGGCAAATGAAAGGCCCAGTTGCTGCTGAATTTGTCCAGTTTATAGCTGGGATTAGTCCCATTAACCCTTTGGTTGCTAGTTCAGGCTCCATCTTCCAGGAACCATGGAAATACACGGCTTTGCCCTGGGATGTTCTGTAGCACAGGCTGATCCCCAGACAGGCTCTTCTGTGCTATAGTCAACTTCTCACCATAACCTTCTGAGATGTGCGTCAGGCTGGCTGCCCTGTGTCTTCCAGCTGAACCCATTTCAGACCTCCCTGAGTGACCCCATGGGCATTTTCATCGTTAGGCTTGAGGGAGACATGGGGAGCTTCCCACACCTTCACACTATGAGGGAGAATTGTGATGGGAACTCATATCAGGCAAAGGAATCTCTTTACACACGCTCTCTCTTCCTCGTGTTCCTCTCCCTGTTATCTCCCCCATGTGACCGCAGTGTCCAGAAGTCAGAGAACAGATCCTCCACCATTTCCTCTGTAAATCGTGCGTGTGATAATCTGGTTTCAGAATTTCACGTCTATTGTGTCATGAAATATCACTGTAGACATCCTGTCATGAGTGCAATTTTTTGATTGTAAAAAATAAAAATAAAATCCTGCCTTCCTGCCATATTCTCCCCAGACAGGCCCCCCTGAGGAACTGTAATAAATTTTGGGTCCCGTGTTCTAAACCAGAGATAGAGCAGCTGGAGATGTGCTCAGAAAAGCCAGGATGGAGAAGGAACTCCGAATTAGGGATGGTTGCAAACACTGAAAAAACAACAACAACAACAACAACAAGAAAAAGAGTCTATCTCTAATCAAACCTAAACATGACCTACCCAGAGTCTTTAAAAATCTGTGAAGGGCTCACAAGAGGGTCAGGAATCAGATTTGTTCTGCATCCCCCTAAGGAGTGCAGTGGATAAAAGCTATAACAAAACCATTCCAAATCACATTTGAACCTAAGTCTGAGCTCCTGAGCCAGCGTTCTAAACCTCTACACTCGGCGACCTCCAGGTCCAAAGCTGATTAGCTTGGCTATTACAGTTTAACACGGTACACTGTGGGCATACTCACTCTGAGAGAGGAGGAGAATGATCATCTCCCACATGCCTGCGATAAGATTGGCTCCTTTGAACTGAAAAAGATGAAAATGTCTGATCCCTATTCTTCTGCCTTGGATCTTAGCGGGACCAAGGATATGCAATTATATGAGGCCTCTCATTATGAGGAGGGTTCAAGCATGGAAACCAGTTACCTTTGCAGGTGTAGTGACTGGGAAAGGAGCTAACCCAATGTGGGCTAGCTGTAGTATATGTTGGAGATAAGAGCTCTACTTGGCAGAAAGTCTGCTCTAAATAAGTAAGTAGGGTCAGGAGTGCATTTCCCTTAGTTAACTAGGGACCAGGAGCAGGTAATTCAGAAGATGGGTGAGGCAGCATCACTGACAGGGGCATTGGCTCTGGGCTGCTGCGTGACACTAAGTCAGTAATGGTTCAGGATCCAGTGGGAACAGTCAACAGTGGATAAAGAGTTAAAAGAGTCTCTGGGTCTAATTAAGAAAGAAAAGCATGATGGTGCGCTCTCCTGGCTGGGGTAGGTGAGACAAGCCCTCTCGTGCATATCTGGCAGAAATTCAAATTGCTACAGTCTCTTTAAGGGATAATTTGACAACATGTATTAAAATGTAATATAGAATCCAACAGTTTTTCTTATAGAAGTTTATCCCATGGATCTATTCAAAGATCGGCGTAAAGATGTAGGGGATGGGCCCCTGGCTGGCTCACCTGGTTAAGCTTCCGACGCTTAATTTTGGCTCAGTGATGATCTCAGGGTCATGTGATCAACTACATAGGGCTCTGCATTCACTGGGGAGTCTGCTTGAGGATCCTCTCTCCCTCTCCCTCTCTCTCTCCCCTGATGGTGTTCTCTCTCTCTCTTAAATAAATAAATAAATAAATAAATCTTTAAAAATAAAGATCTAGGGGTAAGTATATTCACTGCAGTATAATGTAAAACAGCAGAAGTTTAGAAACAATCTAATACTCTGTCAGTAGGGACTGGCGGATGTCATCTCTCTGGGAAATGACTTGTGGACCCCCACGTTGGGCTTAGTGTCCCTCCTCTGTGCTTCTAAGCATCCTAACATCCTCTGTCTTAAGACTTCAGGTAATGAAAGAATTCATTTACTTGTTTGTGTCTCCCTGTAAGGTTTCTCTTATTTCCCTCATTTTGCAGATGAGGATACTTGGGCTCAGAAGGCCTAGCAGCATTCTCCACCCCCACCCCCGCCATGGGGGTCGAGGCAAGAGTACATGACAAGGCACAGAGGTGGGCAAGGTGCTGTGTTGGGGAGAGAGTGAGGGTTCGGTGTGACTGCAGTATAGCGTGAATGGGCTTCATGGGCCATGATAGGGAGTTTTGACTCTAACCAGAGGATTTGATTCAATCTTTTAGGGAAAATGTCATCAGTGTAGAACCCAAAGTGTTTCTCCTTTCCATAGAGTTGAGATGAGATAAGAAACTGAGACTCGGGGAGGCTGAGATCCAAATGAAGTAACTTGCCAGGATTCTCTCTGCTCTCTGATAACAGACAGTTGGGTTCCTTGCCTGGAATCTGGTTTAGAGTCCGACACTGGAGTCTAAGACACTGAACTGATCAGAGAACCAGAGAGAAGCAGCTTCCTCCTCAGGCTTCTCCAGCATTTTGCTGCTATCCTTGCTGCTTCAGAATGAGCTCTAAGCTCTCCTTGGGAAGCCTGGGCTAGCTATTTTTCTGTTTCCTTGAATGCATATTGGAACTTCAACCTGATGCTGGATGAGGTCATTCCCCCCCCCCCCTTCCCCGGAGAAGGGCATGGCCAGTAGGCTGCCTGTCTGATTATTTTCTGCTATTTTCACAGTGTAGACTTTCCTGGAGATCATTAACAGGAGTTGTAGGGGATGATCTATAAGACCTGGGGGCTTAAAACAGAGGGCAGGAGGGCTTATGAGTCAATCCCTCTTGCCCCTGGTGAGACACACACACACACACACACACACACACACACACACACAGAATTTGCAGAATGAATGACTTTCGTTCTAACGCTTAAGCCTTATTCTTCCCCATCTCCCACATCTCTAGTGCAACAGTGAGGAACGTGACAGGACAGGAAGGAAGCGGTGTGTTGTGGCTACTCACGGGATGTGAGTGAAGGAGATACTGCCCTACTAGATTTCTTGTGAGTGGCTATTTCACTTATTTTCTTTCTTGACAAATGATCAATTGGTTTCTTCGGTTCTGGGGGTTTTTGACTTGCAATCCTTTGACCCCCAAGCTTCATGGCACTAAAACTGGTCACTTCCTATTTAATTCAGAGATGGCAGAAACATCAGCAGAACAAAACCAGAAGGAGGAAGGGCGCTCGCCCCCCGAGTAGCATGGGATTAGCCAGAACTCTAGGAGAGTTCTGAGAAGAGAGATGAGCTTGCATTAGAGAGCTTGAAACCAGAGCCACAGTGATTCTTGTAAACCAGAACCCAGTACTGGGTTATAGGGGCCTGGACATGCCTTCTCAGAAATAAGTAAGTGTCCACTGAGATCTGTTTAACTGATTTTTCTTTTCTGATTTTAAATTGGCATCTCCTCCAATAAGGCTTTTTGATGCCTTCAGTAAAGAATGCTTCCAAACACCCATCCCAAATATCCAACAGGTTGAAGAACTTCTTAACAAGACTTTTTACTTTTTCATGTCCTTCTCCTGTCATCTTCTCCCTAAAAGTCATCTCCCCCCACAAAGACACACACAATTCTCCAGCAACTCTCAAATTATTTGCAGCTCTAAAGGATCTTCCAAGTCTCCATGTGTTTGTTTCCACAGCCCACACACCCGACTCCCAAACTTTTTCGCATCTCCACTTGAATTCTTATTCTTTTTCCAAGATTCAGCTTCCTTCTCTGAAATCCCATGTTTCAGAGAGCATGTATTACATTGCACTGTAATTTATGGGTGGACCTGCCTGCCTCTCTCCCTGTACAATTTTAATGACTTTGTAGTAATAGGATGACGAGTCATACTAAGAAGAGTGTGATGAAGGATGTTGATGTCATTCTGGTTGATCACTCAAAAAGAAAGGGGAAATTGGGTTTTGACAAGTTCAAGTAGAAGTGAAAGACGGGAGGGTTGAGTTGTTATTAGTTCTTAGCCTTAACAGTGCGCTTACTTAATGATGGGTGTGGACCCAATGACCTTCTGGGAACCAGTCACACCAGCCCTGCGGAGAATAAATGGCTCTAGCAGGCAGATGGGGATTCACATTCCTGAGATCACAACTGACACGGTGTCTTGCTTTTTTCCTTCAAGTAACTGTGAAGTCGCCATGCAGGATGGTATATGGACCATGCAGGATGGTATATGGTCATGCATGTCTCAATGTGTTAGGGTTGAAGTGACTCTTAGGGAAGTAAAAAAACTGCTAAAAACTAGAATTCTGCAATTTTCAGGATCTGTCTTAAAACTTCCTTGAAAGAATTTTCTGAATCAAATAACACCGCTTAGTTTAAGTTCTGGCTGAAGTGAACCTGGTCAAAGCCCACCCCACTGTCCAGATCCACAGGGGGCAGGAGGAGCCAAAGGGTTCATTGTCTCAATGACCCGAAACACCCAACTGTTTCCTGTGCTGCCCTGCGTACTGGGTCGGCATCTATGGAAAGCTAAGGGTGACTAAATAAACTTGCCAATAGAAGGCAAGTAACAGAAAGGGAGTCCTGCGAGTGGAGGAAGAGACCTGAGGACCGGCCTCATGCTTGCAGATGCTCAAGAAGATGCGACCCCAGATCGTCAGCCACCACACTTTATGATGCTCCTTTACCATCACCGCCAAACAAAGCGCAAGCAGAGATGGCTTCGCGGGGTCTCTGCAGGTGGGAAGCAGGGGAGAGGAGAGGCAGGACCCTGGAGGAGGGGACAGGAGCGCCCCCCCCCTCAGCTCTCCACAATAGTGGTCTCCGGGGTTCTCCCGCTCACGGCAAAGTGGGAGGTGGGGGTCTCCAGCGTTCCCCTGTGCTCTGGGAAGGCCTGGGGCTCCTTTAATTCCAGGACCACCCGGTTCAGAAGGCCCTTGAGCAGCTGCATTTCTTGGAGCAGAAGGTCCACGTCGGGTTTCAGGGCTCCAGCGGACGGTTCCAAGGGCGTCGGCGGGGCGCAGGCGGGCGGCCCAGCTGTGGGGGCTCTGCCCGCGGGGAACTGCAGCCCGGATGAGGTGGTGTTCTGGACGGAGGTGGCCGTCGAGGCCGATCTGGACACCGGGGGCTTTCTGACGGAAAGCGGCTGGTTACCCGGCGCCAACGTGGCAGCCTGGGGGCCTGCGGCGGAGGTGGACGCCAAGTCCAGCGGAGAACCTGCGAACGCAACACACGGCTCTCGCACAGCCCGCGGCGGAAGCGGGGCGCACGGGCCAGAGGGGAGTAAGGAGGGCCGGGATGGAGCGGAAGGGGAGAGGGAAGAGTGAAGAAGAGGGGTTGGGGTGGAGAGGAGAGAGAAAAGGGGTGGGTGAGGAGAGCAGAGGGGATGGGGTGGAGAGGAGAGGAGGGGGGGGTAGTGAGGAGGGCGTAGACCCGGAGACGGAGCTGGAAGGGCCGCGTGACGCGAGGGAGACTCGGGGTGCGGAGGCGGAGGCGGAGGCGGGGCTGCCCGCCGCGGGGTGGGGTGCGATGGGTTGGGGGGAAACGTGCGGGAGGTGCGGTCACTCACCGCGCCCGGCAAGCTGCAGCCAAGGGCTGCGTTTCCGGACGCTCCGCGTGGCGGTAGCGGCCTCGCACCAGTACGACTCGAGCTCCTCGACCTCGGACTCGGGGACCGTGTACTCCGCGCCCCAGTCGAAGCGGCGCACGGGGCGACTGTACTTGTAGAAGGCGAACTGCAGCGGCGTGTCGCGCTTCTGCGGGTGCAGGCGGGTGTCGCAGCGCACGGCCACCCCGCCGCGGGCCTCCGCCCGGCCCGTCACCCTCAGCACCGGCGCCGGGAACAGCTCTGCGGAGAGGGGTTCCGGAGGCTGAGGGTACACGGTGGGCCAGCGCAGGGGTCCCAGGGGACGAGGTCTCGCGGGTCCACGGCCCCGCGACCCCTCTGTCCTTCGGGTTTCCCGTGAGGGCTCCCCGCGGACCAGGGGACAGAGAAGGAGTGGGAGGAGCTGTGTGTGCGTGCAGAGGGAGGGGGGAAGACTTCTGAAGTGTGGGGCAAGGGGCCGAGGCCTCGAAGGACGAGGAAAACTCGCAGGGGAGTCGGGGGAGAGCCGGCAAGACCCTTCCTGTCACATCCGGACTAACACCCAGTTTGATCCCCTGACTCGGGGGGAGGAGCGTCCGCCTGGCAGGATGCTCCGAGCCATTCCCTCGCCCCACTAGTACAGCCACCCCGACCCCTGCCGCCCCATTTGCCTGGGACTTGGATAGAGCTGCCCCCTATGTGGAGTTCCCCTCAGCTAAGAAGTAAGAAGCCGGAGGTGTGCAGGGAGATAGGGACACTCGTCCCCGCGCAGGCTGAGCAGCAGGGGCGCCTTCACAGCGGAGGAGAGGCGAAAGCTTCGGTGGGCTCGGGGAGAAATCTGCCTCGCGGCGGCTACTTGAACCTCCTTCCTCCCCGCCCTCCTTGGTTCCCGTCCCAGAACTTCCCAGCGCTCGATTGCCTCCCTCCCGGGGCCGCAGGTGTTCCCACCTTGCACGGTCACGGCCGCCTTGGCGGAGAACATGGGCGCGCTCTCCACCGGGATGCGCATGGTGCCCGAGCACTGGTAGCGGCCGCTGTCGCTGGCGCGCGCCTGCGGCACCGTGTAGTTGGCGCTGGAGTGGAAGTAGCGCACCGCCTTGCCGTCGTGGTAGTAGTGAAGCTTGTAGACCATCTTGTCGTACCAGCCGCGGCAGCGCATGACCAGCGGCTCGCCCTCGAACACCGCCGCGTAGGGCACTTGCAGGATCAGCCAGTCTACGACAGTCACCACAGACCGGCCTGATCCCCAGAGAAGTCCAGCCCTGGGGGTCTCCCGTTCTCCTAGGCCTCCCTGCACGGTGGCTCGCCTCCTCCCCACTTAATACACTGCAGGCGGGCGCCCCAGGAGCCTCGGAGCTGGATGCACTGGGAGGCGAGGGGAGAGGAAAGCCAATGGCCCCCTCTGCCCTTACGGCTTAGGAAGGCAAAGATGCCTGGTTCTGGGTTCCAGCCCCATCAAAGAGTAATGGCCATCAGGATCAGGTTTACACTCCCCAGGATGCCCTAGGGGCCTTCTTCACCTGGGCCCTGCTTAGCTTTCCAGGACCATCTCAGTATTGTCGCTTGCCCAGTGTCTCCCTCACTGTCCCCACCTGCCACTCCTAATGCAGACTAAGTGGAACCTTGCACAGCATACACATTGGGAGCACTGTACCTGCTCTGTGCCTGGGGCCTTTGTACCTACCAAGAAGACCACCCCTTACACACACACATCTGTTTTAGTTGAGACCTACTTGTCCTGTAGGTCTAGCCTTAGACCTTTTCTCCTCCAGGAAACTTCCCTAACCCTGCAGGACAGGGCAGGGCATCTCCCACAGCACCTCACATTTACGGATCACCATCGTCTTCATACCTGATCTGTTCTGAACGCCATCGGAGAAAGAACTCTGAGAGCAACAGTCCCAATCCGTCTGCTACGCTATTCACAGTCGGCAGCCACCTGCTCTCATGGCCAGTGTCTCATCTGAACTATCAACTTCCAAACAACAAACCAGAGAGTGCAGGCAGGAGATAGAGGCTATGGGAAGGATGAGCTTTGAGTCCTGAATACAAACCGTGGCCCATCAGGCTAAGATGATGTGATATTCCCTATCAAGTAGCTAATCCTGTACTCTAAAGAATGAACTATTGCTATTTTCTTATCCTGCTTTGAAACCCTTTACATGACTCCGGGAAGTCAGTTTCTGAAATGAGCCCTATGTACACGTGTGTGTCTGCAATACACTTCTGAGCGCTTTGTTCCACAGCTGCCCTCTTTTTTCCCTGACAACGAGTTGTAATTCTTTTTTCATCCTCACAACCACCAAAGACACAGATACAATTATTGTCCCTGTTTTGCTGCTGGGAAGCACAGAGAAGCATGGTGCTGTTCAATCAGGAATAATTCTCCCAGCCGCACACAGCCTGCCCAGGGACCCTCACTCCCTACCCCCCTTGCTCTTCCCCGTCCTTCGCTGACCCCTCCTCCAAAGTTCCCTGTCCAGTACCCCAGGCCCTTAGAGCCTCTGCCCTTCTGAGCTAGACTCATAAATAAGCACAAATGTTTATTGCTTCCCACTCAGGCAGAGGGGTGAGGGGAACTTTGGGGTCAGACAAGCCTTACCTCCTCTTGCACATAACGCCACATCTGCAGAGAACCGAGTTAGTCCCCAGTCCCCGCCCCAGACGGAGTGGCCTGATGTTCTCTCCCACTGGAGGGCCAGTAAGTCCAGGGGAGATGAGCGGAGCCCCGCCCCCAGGCTCAAACACTCACCGTTGGAAACAGAGAGGTGGATGGGGTCACTGACAGGTGCTCCCCGAGTCTGGCATCGATACACCCCTGGTGTCTGTACCTCGATGCTCTTCTTGTGGGAGGGCAGAAGGAGGTGGCCCGAGTACCAGAGAGTGCTGATAGGCCGGAGCTCCAGAAGCAGAGGGTGGTACCCATCACAGCGCAAGGTCACCCGCTCCCCCTTGAAGATGGTGGTCCAGGGCGGGTGTAGAGACAACGTAGGCTTCTCCAGAGTAGCTGGGGGTGTATGGGAGGGGGGCAGTGTGGGCCAGAGAATCAAGGCGAGGTGCCCAGAGTGTGGTCTGAGGTTGGCAAATCTGAGCAAACTCCAGCTTCCAGGACCCAGCCCACATGACCACACCGTCCCCGTGGCAGGACACACCACACCGGACTGCAAGCTCCCAGGACCCATTTCGGAGTGCTTAGAAGTAAACTGAGTCACAGGGATTGAGGAGACATGGAAAGAGACACTGTCCCACAACGGCCAGGAAGTGGGGTGGCCCAAGCAGGTCACTTGGGTGTGTGTGTGTGTGTGGAAGTTGTCAAAAGTTGGGCTGAGGGATGTCAAGACTCACCAGCTCGCCCGCCGCTTGGGACTGCAAAACGAGAGTGAGGGAGAATGTCAGGGACGAGAGGAAACTGAAGTACCTCTTCACCTCGGGGGAAACTCCATGGGTCTCCAGACCTGGTTTTCTTCTGCTTTTAGTTTCCCTGGCTCTGAGAAAACCCCCTTCTCTTTATCCTCGAAAAATAGTGAACTACTGTTTGGAATTGGGGACTATCGCCCAACACACACACACACACACATACACACTCTGGTCCCCTCTCCCCTACAGCCAGTCCCTATGCTGTTGGTGGTGCATGGAGGACTCACCGAGGAGCAGAAGGGCTGTCAGTGCCCACATGACGGACCTGCCCTCAGTGGCTGCAGGACGACGTCTGCAATCAGTTTTTAAGTGCTTTGTTCCACCGCTGTTCTCTTTTTTCCTTAACACCATGTCATAATTTCATCTTTCATCCTCACAGCAACCAAAGAGGCAGAGACGATTCATGTCTCCATTTTACTACTGGAAAGGCTGACCAGTGCTGAGCCCTGAGCCCCGATGGGGGGGCATTGCGCTCCTCCTACCCATTCTCAATTCCTGAAAATGGTGACTGGAGGCAGCAGCACACGGGCTGCATAAGTGTCAGCCCTCCGGTGTCCCAGGCACCAGGCACCGTCTTCCCCAGCACCCCTGAAGCCACCTCACATCTCAGTTCAGCCCCAACCCCTACAGAGAAGGCATTCGGAGCAGAGTTTATGCCCTCTGCAGCCTAAGAAGTCACATCCCACCCCAAACGGTGACAGGTGACCCTGTCTCCTTCAGGCTCCCACTGACATCCCCCCCCCCTTCCCCCCCCCCCCCACTTTCCAGCTGGCCCTGTAAACCTCAACTGACAGAAATACCTCCCCATGTCCTCAAGGTCTACCTGGGGCCTTTATTCTGCTCATTCCCTGCTGGTGCGAGGCCTTGGGAGGCTGGCCCTGGGGTCCCTGTCCCCAGAGCTCAGCCTCCTGAGTGGACAGAAGGGTAGGACTCGCCAACCACCTTCCCTATCACTGTTTTCTGAAGTTCCAGTTAAGAAGGGAACTGCAATGCGTTTCCCCTTCTTTCTCCCTTCCCGAAAATTTAAACCCTCAGAAAGGTTGTTTTTGACCCCCCCCCCACCGCATCTCCACTCCAGCATCTCTCACCCTACAGCATCTCCACTCCAGCATCTCTCACCCTACAGCATCTCCACTCCTGTGCCTTCCTCCCTCTAACCCTCCCTGCAAGCTCTCCCCACCCAGCTTACCTGGTGCAGGAGGTCACTGCATCAGCCCCTCAGAAACTTCTCAGATCTGACCTCCCAGCTCTAATTCTTGTGCTTCGAGAGCCACGTGATCATACCCTAAGCAATGGGGAACCTGAATTCTCATGTAAATACTTAATGAATTTTCCAACCTGATTGTATGTCTCCTTGGACGGTCTCCTATCCTCACCTGTGGTCTTAGAGTACCAAGCACCTCTTTGCTCTGGGACTGTGGCAGGGAGGAAAAGGACAATATGTTAAATCCCTTCAACAGTCTTCTCCCTCTTGCTTGCTGATAGCGACTACTCCACTCCGAGAATTCCCTCATGGTTGTTCTTTGTATGGCAGCTTTTGTTAAAAATGCAAGTGCCCTGGTGGCTCAGTTGTTAAGTATCCAGGGATTAAGCCCCACATTGGGCTCCCTGCTCTGTGGGAAGTCTGCTTCTCCCACTCGCGCTCCCCCTTCCTGTATTCCCTCTCTCACTGTCTCTCTCTCTCTCTGTCAAATAAATAAATAATAAAATAAAAAAATATTTTTTAATAAACATATAATATATTTCTATCCCCAGGGGTACAGGTCTGTGAATCGCCAGGTTTACACACTTCACAGCACTCGCCATAGCACATACCCTCCCCAATGTCCATAACCCCACCCCCCTTCTCCCAACCCCCCTCCCCCCAGCAACCCTCAGTTGTTTTGTGAGATTAAGAGTCACTTATGGTTTGTCTCCCTCCCAATCCCATCTTGTTTCATTTGTTCTTGTTTCATTTATTCTTGTTTCATTTATTCATTTTATTTTAAAATAAAAATATTTTAAAAATGCAAATGGCTCTTAGGGAAATGTGGTTGGTCATTTGAGGTAGGCTGGCCATTTCAGATCCTGTTTGTGGACGGATTTTAATAAAAGACAGTCATATATGGATCTGAAAACTCATGGCTCTGAAAAGCAGGGACCTGATTATACCAACTATTCATGAGGTGTATAGTCTTCCTGAAAATCTCTAGACTCATTGATAGACTTCCTGTCGTACTGTGCTCAGAATCTGGCTTGAAGCATCTCCCACCCAACATATCTTTATTCCGGGCTTCCTTCTGCATTTTCCCCCATGTTGGATCTTTTTCTCCATCCAAGACTTTTCCCGGCAGAATTTCTAATTCTTCACCTCTTTACTGTGCAGAGATGTAGCAGTTATCACTTGTTACCTGAGCAATTCTTGGAAGCCCTTCATGACGTAATTTGTGGACAAGATACGCCATCTTCTGCTAAGAATTCGGATGACCAAAATGTTCTCAGTGACGATGACAGTACTGCTGCTGCTGACCATGACGGCGACAGTGCCTCCTTTCTCTCCGTGAGTGCTGGAGCAGGGAGCCCCTGAGCCCACAGACACCCCATTCCTGTGTTTAATCCTGACAAGGGGCCATTGAGGATGATGATTAGTAACCGAGGTGGTAGAGCTGGGATTTGAGTAGAAGTCCATCTCACTCCAAAACGTGCGCTGTCTCTCCTGCTCACAGCAGCTTGTCCCCCAGACTGTTCAGGTCCCCTCTCCAGGTCTATTATTCATTTTTTACCTCTATGTATACTGCCCTTCTCCTCTGCCCCCCACGAGTACCCATAGCATGATGCTTTTCAGATGTACCCGATACACACACGTGTTCATCCCTGAGGAATGTCTCGTGTTATTGATATACATAAATGGTATTGTGTTCTAGGCATTATTTTCTCTTTTAGAGAAAAAGCCAGAGGTAAGAGGAGTTTGCACAGTCCCCTACCCCACCTTCCCCATTTCTATGACTGAACTGGGATATCTCATCTCATCTTCTCTGGCCCTCGGACTGGGATTTATACCATCAGCTGTCCTGCTTCTCAGGCCTTTGGACTCAGACTGAATTACATCTTCCTGGGTCTCCAGCGGCAGACACCCCATCGTGGGACTTCTCAGGCTCCATAATCTCATGAAGCAATTCCTCATTCTCTCTCTCCCTCTCTCTCTTTCTCTCTGAGCCTCTGACAACCACCATTCTACCATCTGCTTGAGTCTATTTTAGATTCCACACATAAATAATATTTGCCTTTCTGTGTCTGGCTTATTTTGCTTAGCAGAATGTCTTCTAAGTTCATCCATGCTGTTGTGAGTGGCAGGACTCTGACACATGCACATGCAAGTCTCACGTTTCCTCATCCCTTCATCTTCGATAGACGTTTAGCATTTAGGTCGTTCCCACACTTTGGCTACTGTGAACAGTACTGCATTGAGCTTGGGAGTGCAGGTATCTCCTTGAGATAATGATTTTGTCTCCTTTGAATATGACTCCAGAAGTGGGATTCCTGCTCATAAGATTGTTCTTTATTTTTTAAAAAAATTTAATTATGCATTTGAGAGAAAGAGAGAGAGAGCAAGAGAGAGAGCATGCATGAGGTAGGGGGAGGGGCAGAGAGGGAGGAAGAGTCACACTCCTCCTGAGCAAGGAGCTGGACTCGGGGCTCCATCCTAGGACCTGGACATCATGATCTGAGCCAAAGGCAGATGCTTTACCATCTGACCTGCCCTGGAGAACTTTTTTTTTTTTTTTAAGGTTTATTTATTTATTTGAGAGGGAGAGAGAGAAAGAGTGAGCGAGCAAGGGAAGTGACAGAGGGAGAGAGAGAATCTCAAGCAGACTCTGACCACAGAGCCCTACAAGGGGCTTGATCTCACAACCCTGAGATCATGACCTGAGCCAAAACCAAGAGTTGGCCACTTAACCCACTGCACCACAGTGTCCCTCATAAGATAGTTCTATTTTTAACTTTTTAAGGAGCCCCCCCATACTGTTTTGTACAGTGGCTGCACCAGTTTGCATTCCCACCAGCAGTGCACAGAGGTCTCTCTCCTCCAAATTCTCATCACTACTTCTGACTTCTTGTCTTTTTGATACTAGCCAGTCTCACAGGTGTGCAGTGTATCTCCTAGTGGTTTTGATTTGCATTTTCCTGATGACTGGTGATGTCGAGCGCCTTTTCACATACCTGATGGACATTTTTTGGTTTTATTTTGAGAAACGTCTATGTAGGTCCTTGCCCATTTTTAATTCAAGTTATTTGTTTTTTTTCCTATTTAATTGTAAGAGTTCCTTATATATTTCGGATGTTAATGCCTTATCAGATAAATGGTTTGCAGATATTTTCTCCCATTTCATAGATTTCCCTTTCACTGTGCTTACTGTTTCCATTGCTGTGCTGTTGTTGTGGATTTTTTTTCCCTCACAGATGTATAACACAATCAACTTATGGCTTTATAAACTTCAGTTGAACTCTTCTTTGAAAACCAAGGTCATGTTAAATTTATTTTTTTATAGCACTTTTTTTTTTCTAACAACACAATACTCCATATACAACTGTCAAATTAAATGAAGATTCTTCAGTATTGAAAAAAAATTAGCTATTTTGTCTGACCTGATTAAGATTGGGGAAAATGTGTGAAACACACAGTCATGACTTTCAGGTCAACAAACAAAGGTTCACCAAATTCAGTAATACTGAGGGTACACTGGGGCAGTCTTTAACAGGTTGGAATGATTACATGAGGAGGAGCAATAGAGGAAAGAACTACTCCACATAGTAGGTAACGAACTTGGCTTTTGTTACATCTGAGAAAAAATAAAGGCAGCAAACACATAGGAATTTGAAAATAATTTAGAGAATATATATATTTAAAGGAAACCTAAATTCTTACTCAGAGAAGATTTTTAAAATTACTAATAATTTATATGTACCTATGTGTTTCTCCCTCGTGGTCTCCCCAGTCAGCCTGTCAAGGTAACTAATACCCTGATCTTGGTGTTTCCACATCATGCCTTTTAAAAAGTTTATCCTATGCTAGTATAAGTGCCTAAATAATATATTCTTGTACTAGTTTTTAAATTTCTATAAAGAGTGTCTTACTATGTGGTATCTTTCCCCTCAATGTTATATTCCTGATATTTTTTATATTGCTTGATTTTAGCTATGGTTTAATTTTTTTACTGTTGTATAGTATTCCACTCTGAAAATAGCAGTTTTCCCATTTTTCTGTTGGTGGACAACTGAATTGATTCCAAAGTTTTGCTTTTACAGATAGTGCTATTATGAACATTATTATACTTGTCTTCTGATACACATACACTAAAATTTATTTTGGGCATATACACCCAGGCATTGGATTCAACTTCACAACATAGTGGTTGTGCTTGCTATCTAACGTTGACTTCAGAGACAAAAATCTAACATGGATGCACTGGGACTTCTGTGGGTTACAGAATCCTAGACTGCACAGCCATAAACCCAACCCAGTGTAACAATTCATCTCCCCCACCCAAACTCCCCAGGCTAGAGGGGCAGAAGGAAACAAGTAAATCCCTCCCCCCATTCTTTCAGCTCTGTTCTTGCCTTACCCCTGATGATGGGAGATCCTTTTCTTGAGGCTTCCAAGTAGTTGACTAGGCTAGTTCCCCCAGAGCAGAGTCTGGAGATTTTGCTGATGTCAGACATGACACTCATCCTGTAAAGTCCAGCTTAATTTCGATCTCCTTCTAGGTATCATCCCTTATCCTGGCCCAATTCAATTCAACTAACAGAATTTTAGCGCTTAACTATATCTCATTAAACTAGACACCAAAGAATCAATGTGGCACAAAGAGGTCAAGGAGCTCTCAAAGAGCTCACTCTCCAAAAGAAGTAAGGTTAAAAAAAAAAAAAATCAGATGCAGTGCGAAGATAGAGGCGTACCTAGACACATGGATGAGGAGTTCAGAGCTGACACTTATCTCAGTCAGCTGTATCCATGACTTCCTTCCTGGATCTCTGATAGCTTTTCTTATCTGTACACAGATTCTTTATTCAGCATGAGAGTTTGCATTCATGACAATGGTACCATTTGCTGAAATCAACCCCACGTGAAATGGTTCTAACATAGTATATCCAGCATGGTCCTCTGGCAATTGAGCTTCCATGTTTTCAAATCCACCAAAGTCAAGAAATACCTTTGGTCATCATTTCTTGCAACTCCCATTCACACAACTGTGAGCTGATCCTCTCAGGCTGCAAAGACGTTTATCAGCCTTTTCCAGTTCCCAGCTGCCTCCTGATCCTTCCCCCTGAAAGTGTTAGGAACCACCATAAAACTTGCATTTTGGAGAGTGCTAGGAACCACCATAAAACTCATATTTTAATATCCAGCATGATTCTATTCCTTTGTTTCCTTGTGGCATGTCTGGAGTGATCACACGCACATTTTTGTAAATCACTGTGGGTCAGTATTGCACAGAATAAATGGCACAAACAAAAAATAAGGTGGATAACATCATACCACATGATTTAGGATAACATGGTAGAATGCTCATTGACTGAGGTCATTCTAAAATGGTGTGCAAACCCATTGACCAAAGGTTACTGTAGAGTCTGTCAACCTATCTTTCATTGGCTGTGACTGTACAATAGAGTCCAAATGCAGAAAAAAGCATCATTATGTACCAAAATAAACTCAAATATGCCTTTAAAAAATATTTCAGAGACAAGTATATTAAAACCGAAAATTGCTGTTTTGGCAATGTTATGCTTGATCATGTATTTCTGAGTTTAGTAGGATCCTGTGGGAAATTTTTACACACCCTCCTTTTATTGCTTTATGGAAAAGCATATTACTGCTCCTTTATCCCAAAGTCTAAACCCTCTGTAGACAGAGACACTATCTAATCAGTATACTTAACATAGCACAAATTTTGATAGGTCATAGAGGCCAACAAAATACTAGCATGTAATTAATATCTGCTGAATGATGCTGGAGGGGGCGGCAAGTAGAAGAAGCAAGGGGCCACCCCAGAGTCTAACATCTAGCTTCCATAAGGCTGAAGTTTCTTAATCTCAGCACTACTGACCACTTTGGGCGAGATAATCTTCTGCTGTGGGGGCTGTCCATAGTGTTATTTGACGGTTAGCAGCACCTTTGGCTTCTACTCACTAGATGCCGATGGCACTACCCCCACAATGTGAAGACCAAACATGTCTCTAGACATTGTCAAATGTCCCCTTTGGTGGGGGTGGGTGATGGCCTCCAATTGAAACTGCTGCATTAAATCCATCTCGCTGATTTTCTTTCAGTCACCAGATTCTGGTCTGAGCAAAGGAAGGTAACCCCTGGTCACAGAGATCAGAACCTAAGTTATGAGCGAACATACAATTATGGCTAAATTCTGAGGATCACTCTGTGCACATTTATTTATACTCACCCATCTCTGTTACTCTAACAAAATACTAGGCAATTTGTAAGACTATTTATGTGTGTGTAAAGGACAGAAAGAGGAAAAGTAGAAAAAGTCAAATTTATTGGGAGTAGTTGAGCAACACTGCAAGTGAATTATTTACTCATATTTGGCAGAACCCTTTGTGGTCTCAAGCTTCAGGAGGGCAGATAAGTTCCTCAGTTCTGTGACCAGGTGACCGAGGAGAGCTCTCATATCCTGCATTTGTTTGAGAAGAATGCCCATCTGGTGATACAGATGGGGATCTGACACCTGCGCAGGAGTGGAGAAGCCTGGATCCTTTGAAGGGGTGGACAGTGGAGGCTGAGGTCCAGGGGAGGCTGCTGGAGTAGGTTCTGGAACAGCTGATTTCTGAGGAGCTTGATTCAAGGTGGGGGGTGCAGTCGAGCTGGAGGGACCTGCATTTTGGGGTAAGAGGCAGATATTATCAGAGTGAAGTCTGACTCTGGCCCTAACCTCATATTCGTGGTCAATCTTTCTTGTTTCCTGAAAGTAGCTGCAGCAGACAGCTGAAGACTCCCTCATGGTCAAAATTGGAATCTGAAGCTTGGCTACCTCAGTTTGAAAATCTTTAGTGATGAGGCTTCATCATTATAGGGCCTATCGATATTAGCCAATTCTTACTCTATCAAGGCAGAACCTAATTCTGGGCAATGTGGATGCGGTCACTGGTTCTAGGTCAACATCTTCACTGTATATGACATTAGTGTAATTCCTCATCTTTGTGCCAGCCTTCCGTGTTTTGAGGACACCTCCACTGGCCCCTTGGGTCAACTCCTCTTCAAGATGAGTATCTTCTGCTCCCTCCATTATTTTTCTTATGACATGGCTTCAAGCCCTTCATTGCCCTGGTTACCGCCTCCTCTGGATATATTATTTCAGGTCAAGTGCAGCCTTTTTAATTGGGGGTCCCTGAACTGAACATAAACTCCAGAGTACCTCATCTTCATTCTAGACACTATATTCCTGTGGATTCCCATAGTTCATGTAGGGAGCAGAAGGTCTATGGGACAGCAGCTGTGGAGCTGGCTCAGGTCTTGGTTTGGTGAGTTGTGCACCGTGGTCTGAGAAAGAAGTTCCCTATCTGTGTTCTCTTCCATCCCCAGGGACTCTGGCTTATTGTTCCTGACTTCTCTGTGTCCTTCTTAACCTACTTATACCAAACCCCAGCTCATGCACTCAGTCTTCTCCCTCACTTTTCATACACATCTGACAAACATGCACTAACTTACCCTGTACCCGGATCTCCAGCTTGGAGCTCTGTTTCCAAACTTGGTTGTCCTCAGTGGCTGCCTCACACCAGTAGGACCCAGAGTGTGCTTCTGAAGCTGTGGGGATCTGTAGTTCTGGGGAGAGGCCTCTGTCACGCACTATCCTGCTGTCCTTATAGAAGGAGTAGAAGAGGCGGGCAGTTGACCTCTGCAGGGGCAGTTTTGTCTGACAACTCAAGGTCACCGGGTCTCCATATTGAGGCTCAGCTGAGGGGGTGGCTCTGAGAAGTGGGACTGGAAATAGTTCTGAGGGAGAGAGAGGTGAGAAAGAAGAGCTCAGCCATCATACATTTAGGTGGACCCACGCCAGGCAAAGAACCCAGCCACAGTTTCTTCCCACTATTTCCATCAGTAATAAACACTCTTAGCAAAGTAGGATCGGAGCCTTTCAAATCTTCTCTCTCTTCAACTAAACAAGATTAGGAAAGACCCAGAGATGGACAAATCTGACAATAGTCCAGATGCCCCATCAGTGAACACTGGGAAGCACAGATCTGTAGGATAGAGCTGTGGGAAACACACTGGGCTTGGAGAGGGCTGAATGACTTGAGAACGTAATACTGAGATGCTGTCCCTCCTGAAACCCAACTTGGGCATTTTCCAAGCCTTAGCCTTCGGTGATCTTGCCACCTCCAATGACAGACAGTCTTGGTCCCTCTGTGTCTCTCCACCTGCCCTTGTCATAATTACATTCCCTTCAGCTCTTACCTTGGACCTTGATGGCCACAGGAGATGCTGTTTCTGGGCTCCCAGGACCAGGGCTTCTGAAGATGCCACTGCAGTGGTAGTGCCCGCTGTCAGCCTCTCGTACCACAGCAATGGAGAGTTCCTTCTTGGGTCCAGGAGGACCCATTGCTGAGCCATGTCGGTAGAAGGTCACTTGGGTCAATGGCCAGTCTTGCCAGGCCTGGCAGCGTAGAATCAATGGATCTCCTTCAAATATAGGGCTGACTGGACCTTGGAGTATCAGCCAGTCTGTGGCCCAAAGCAAGAGTTGAGTGTGACCCACTGTCTTCCTTGGGAGTTCCCCGTGCTACCCACATAGACTTCTCCCTAAGCTTTCTCTGAGAGTCCAGGTAATTCTTGCCCTAGTTGGGAAAGCAAAACAAGTTCTTTAAGGACTAAGACTGAGGGAACCCTGGCTTTTGTGGGCTGAATATGGCGAAGAAGGCACAGTAGTCCCCCCTCATCCATAGTTTTGTTTTCCATGGTCAACTGCAGTCCAGAAGCAAATGATCCTCCTTCTGATATATCATCAGAAGATCAATAGTATGGGGCACCTGCATGGCTCAGTGGGTTAAAGCCTCTGCCTTCGGCTAGGGTCATGAACCCAGAGTCCTGGGATCGAGCCCCACATCGGGCTCCCTGCCTGGAGGGGGCCTGCTTCCCCTCTCTTTCTCTCTGCCTGCCCCTCTGCCTACTTGTGATCTCTGTCAAATAAATAAATAAAATTTAATAAAAGAAGAAGATCAATAGCAGCCTAACACAAGGCCTAGTCATTCCCCTCCCTTGCCTTATCAAGTAGGCATTTTATCATCTCACATCATCACAAGATAGGTAAGTATTAGTACAATAAGGTATTTTGAGAGAGGGAGAGACCATTCTTATAACTTTTACCATAGTACATTGTTATAACTATTCTATTATTAGGTATTGTTTCTAATCTCTTGCTGATCTCTTACTGTGACTAATTTATATTTTATCATAGGTATGTATGTCTAGAAAGAACAGTATATTTAGGCTTTGGTACTCTCTGCAGTTTCAGACATCCACTGGGGGGTTTCGGAACATATCTTCCATGGATAAGTGGGGGGCGGGAGCTACTGTATCTCATCCCATGGCCAGTTTCCTAGGGGCAACTTCCTGAGTGGTTGGCGGGCTGAACAGGCAGGTTTGGGAAATGGGAGAAAGAGAAAGAGAAGGCCTGTACTTCCCGAGACCTCACCGTATGACACAATCAGATGGAAGGGTTTACTGAAAGTGTAGCCCTTGACCTGGAAGTCAACTTCCCCTGGGGCTGTGAAGTCCTCCTGGGAATCGCAGCTGCTATCCTGGGTCCTGACCGGTCCTTCACATTGCAGCATCTCAAAGCCGGCAGCTGAGAAGGGCATGGTTTGAGAACCAGAAAACAATGTTGTGACGTGGAGGAAGAAGACAGAAGACTTCCCTCCACAAGGGAATCTCCAGGGGAATCATCCTTTTTAGAATGAAAAGGGGAAGATGCCAAAACCTATTCGGGTCTCTTGACCCAGTACTTTAAACTTGATTCACTGGCTTTCCAGGGTTTTCAGTGAATGGACTGTGGTATGAGGAAGAGGGCAGGGAGGGAATGGCAGAATGTGAACTCACCAGCATGAAATCCAGCTGCTGGCACAGGAAAACAGAGGCCAAAGGCAATGATGACCCCAGAGCAGGCAGTCACAGGACACAAGGGAAAGGCAGATGATCAGATTTTAATACTTACTGGGAGGTGTTTAATGTACACCACACACCACGAGACACTTGTACACATGATTTTACTTAGTCTTGACAAGTTTTCTAGGTATGTGATTTCATGTCCCATTTTATAAAGTTAAGAGAAACAGGCTTAGAATAGTTCAATAACTTACCCCAAAATTCAAAAGGAGTAGGGAATGGAGCAAGAAAGAAAGGTTGTCTGAGTCCAGAAATCAGTGTTCTCTTCACTTCACTGTTTAGACTTGATCAGCTGCAGGTCTCAGACCTTCCTTGGGGATTTCCTTCCAGATTTTCATTCTCCCCAAATTCCCTTGGCTCTCCATCCATGAATATATCATCTACCCGTGAGCTTTCAGGACCGAGTGGTGTCTCCTCCTCTCTCGCTCCCTCCTTTCAGGTCTTCATTTTTCAGCTGTCTCTACCTTGATGCCCACTGTCCCCTAAACTTTCCATGGCAGCTGTAGAGCCCTTCCAATGTCCTTCTCTCTGATCCGAACCTCTGCTCCCAGTCTGTACTGGTAACTGTGGAACAATTCTTTCTTTGCTTCAAGGTTGAATCTTCTCACTGCTTCTCCCCCATCTCTCTCTTCGCTCCATGCTTGACTCAAGCAAGGTAATTTCCATTCTTCCCATTTTCATTCCTGCTTCTTGTCCCTTAATCTCTCTCCCCTTCTTCCAGCCCCACAACCGTTCCCATACACTCAATCCTTCACTCCATTCTTTCCTGATCCACTTGCCTTCATTCCACTTCTGAAAGCCCAAAACTCTTCTTCTACCCTGTAACTTCCCCTAGCAAGGTCCTTTTCCACTTCCTGATTTTCACTGCATCAGTACCAGGTGTTTTCTTGAGATCCTGCTTCAGCTCCCCTCGCCACCCCGCTGCTACCTTTTTCAGTTCCTCTGCTATCATTCAACGAGACTTAGCCTCCACTCCATTTTGAAAATGAACTTGTGGGTTGCCAGGCACTTTCACTCAGTAAATTATGTGGTAGGTATTAGGCTCATTTTATGAATAAGAAAATGGCATTAGAGGGACACCTGGGTGGCTCAGTTGGTGAAGCATCTGCCTTCAGCTCGGGTCATGATCCCAGGGCTCTAGGACTGAGACCTGCATCAGGCTCTCTGCTCAGTGGAGAGTCTGCTTCTCCCTCTCCTGCTACCCCCCCCCCCTGATTCCAGCTTGCACTCACTCACTCACTCTCTCTCTCAAATAAATAAAATATTTTTTAAAAAAGAAAATGGAATTAGAGATATAAAAAGTGAATTTTCCAAGGTGACACAGAGCTAGTTAATAGAAAAACAGCATGAAACCAGAGCATCTGGAGTTCTTGCCACGATATCAGTGCTGTGTCTTCATACAGTCACCCAGTCCTGTTTCTACTCCAGTAAAAGGATTCAACAATTTTTTTTTAATCAGGGACAAAGCAGTTGCTAAAAATTCAAACATAAATTTGACAAGGTTAAAAAACAAAAGCAAAAACAAAAAGCGCTGTCCCTGTCTACAAATAACTCAGTTTAGTGGACAGCAAGGTCATATGAGGAGATGATTTCATGAGGAGGAAGGTAATAACAAAGACACGCAACAGGCAGTCACTGGGGCTGAAAGAAGAGTTCAAAGAAGCTTCCCTGGAAGATGGCAGCCATGCGGAATCTTCAGGGGATGCCCAAAAGTTTGTGAGTGAGAGGGAATGGGGCCATGGAAAGAGATCATTTCAAGTAGAGGTAGGAGTTTGAGCGCAGCTTGGAGATAGGGAAGAACGTGGTGTGTGAGTGGATAAATACCAGCTGGTTGGGGCGTATTTCAGGGCAATATGCAGGCCTCCAGGATAACAGCAGAGACTGAAGTGCTAAATAGGAACTAGGCGATGGTGGGCCTTGTGTGCATTGGCTGCAGAGCGCAGAATCCATTTCAAGGGCACAAGGCTGAGACACAGAGGTTAGTCAGGAAGTTACTGGACTATCCAAAGTCCACAATGATGGGGGCTTTTCCTAGCATCCCATTAGTTCTGTCTTTGAGAACAGTTTAGAAGATACACTTTGCCAAACTTGCTGATTGATTATATGCAGAGGATGAAGAGGGAGGAGTCTAGGTGTTCTCCCAAGTTTTTAGCCTCCATGCCTGGGTGGGTAGTTGTGAACTGAGACAGACACAGTGAAAGATGAAATTAGGGAGAGGTAGGGGCCAAGAGGACAGCTCTGGTAATATTGGACTGAGATACCTGTGAAACATGCAGATAGATATGTTTTGTGCAAAGTTGGATCTTTGTGAAACTCAAAAGCACAATTAGGGTTGGCGATATGACTTTGGACTCTTAAGTAGATAGCTGAAGTGGCAAAAATGATACAGATAAATGAACTCACTAAGGAGATTGTGTAAAGAGTGTAGGGTAGGGAGGCAGAAATGCAGCAGTAGAAAACACCAGCCTATAAAGGGAAGAGAATAGAAGCCACCAAAGGGACAAAGACAGGTACATGGAGTGCAAGGATAAAATGGCATGTGGACAAAGACTCATACATGGAATGCAAGGAGAAAATGGCATGTTGAAGTTAGGCAAGCAGAGAATGCCAAGAAAGAATAAGTGACCAGGGTGCCTGGGTGGCTCAGTGGGTTAAGCCGCTGCCTTCGGCTCAGGTCATGATCTCGGGGTCCTGGGATCGAGTCCCGCATCGGGCTCTCTGCTCAGCAGGGAGCCTGCTTCCTCCTCTGTCTCTCTGCCTACTTGTAATCTCTCTCTGTCAAATAAATAAATAAAATCTTTAAAATAAATAAATAAATAAAAATAAAAATAATAAAAAAAAAGAATAAGTGACCAACACTGCTCAGTGCAGCAGACAAGTCTAGCAGCAGAAAAACAAAAGTGTGGGCAGTGGCGCAGTCAAAATGGAAGTCATTGCACCCTAGGCAAAACTGTTTCCAGTGGAAGCCAGACTGGGAACACTGAGGTATGAGTGAGAAGTGAAGAAGTGCAGAAAGCAAGTGCAAGCTACTCTTTCAAGAAATTTGAGAAAAGGAAGGAAAAGGTTCAGATGGTAGCTCAATAGGGTATTACAGTCAAGGACACCTTAAGAATGGAAAAGGCTTGAAGATTTTTATATTCAGAAAGAGCCATTCCATCCAGCACACCAGACATTCTAATACCTATCCTTCATTTCCTACCTGCACATTGCTTCTCTGGACCAAAGTCAGTCCACGTATCTTTCCATTGATCAAAGTCAGGCATATCTCCAGTCCCACACCAACGTTTGAACATATCACTTACCCAGTAGCATCTGTACTGCCCAGAGCATGGTAGGAGAAAAGTAGAGGACCCCAGCTGTGAGGACACAGCCCAGCTTCATGGTGACTCTGTTTAGGTCTTCTGCAGCCTCTAACACACTGATTTTCATCAACATGAAACCTCTCAAATTAGAAAAGAGGAAGTAATCTGTCTCATCTCCTTGCATCTGGGGCCTATTTTCAACTTCGTGATTGGCTTTCACCAGTCAGATTTGGCTAGGTTGACCCCAGCATCATCTACACCCTTAGGGTTGTGGATGAAGTATCAGCACTCTCAGTTGTTCAAGAACTCCCCCACAGAGCTCAGAGAACTTCCCAAGCACACAATTGTCTGATATCCTTCTGGACTTCATGACACCCTGGGAAGGGCCAGTGCAACAACCCTTCATTTCACTGGTGAACCAACTGGGGACAAGAGGGAGGAAACTGCTTAAAGGCGACACGGAAATTCCCTGGGAGAGCAACGATGAGAATTCGCGTCCTGCCCTATCTTGCTCCAAGGCTTCCATGTTTCTAGTGACCAGACTGTCAGAGGGGGAAGTAGGTTGGTAATGGCACCCGATCAGATATCAGATTAGTCCCTTGAGCGCTCCAACCATCCAAAGCCCTCATAAATTTGTACGCAAATTTCTCTATTCTCATATCTCAGCTCTCTGTTTCTGCAGCAAGATTAAGGCTATTCAGCCTCAGAGGAAATCTGAGTATGAGGCAGGGAGAGTCCCCTGGGAACAGGAGAGGAAAGAAGAAAATTGACTTCCAGTGGACATAGCAGTAAGCCCAGGGCTCAGGCTCAGGTCCAAAGCTTGAGCCACTGATCCTGGGGAAATTAGAGACAGGAGGCATCTGATAGCTGGAGAAACCTAAGGAGACTCAGGAATAAGGGTGATATGGAGGGTGTAGCATCTCTCTGTGGCTCCAGGTGGCCTTATGGGGACTGTTGTCCTTGCCTCTGAATGTTTGCTGTTAGATCGAGTCCTCCTTAATGGCAAGGCTCATACCTCTTGTCCCAGGGATGACACTCTTTAACCCTCCCCATCACAATACTCACCATGAGATGAAACAAGTCATCAGAAATGGGAGAAATGCAGTCCTGCTTGAAGGCAGAGGGAGGGCCAGCATGACCCTTCAACTGTGCAAAAACCACAGATCAGAGCAGACATATTAGCAACATGAGCATGAGAGAACGGATATTTCTCTATCTAAAATAAGTGCTTAGAATAAATTTTCCATTATCAGAGAGGCATATATTTTTGTGCAGGTGGCCCCGGAATCCATTGGGGGTTGAATATGGGCGTGGGGAGAGTCAGTGAGGCAGTAAGCCTTGCAGCTGACGTGATGTGAAAGACCTAGCAGCCTCAGAAGAGGAAGAAAATTCTTGGCCAGACCTGACCAAAATTAAGAAAATGAAATGTGTTTATATGGACCTCCACTCCTAATACTCCCTAGAACAGAGTCTCAAGGTTAGATAGGTCTTCAAGGGGCTTCTAAACCAACCACAAAAATCTTTCCCTTCTCACGCCACCCACGCTATCATACCTTCATCGAAACCCTCTTCCATACCACCTCCATCACCTCACAAGATCTCAATATGAGAAGCAAAAAGGCCTCTGAAGACATGGGTGAAGCTACATATTCTTCACATTTATTTTTTATTTTTTAAAAGATTTTGTTTATTTATTTGACAGATATCACAAGCAGGCAGAGAGAGAGAGGAGGAAACAGGCTCCCTGCTGAGCAGAGAGCCTAATGCGGGGCTTGATCCCAAAACCCTGGGATCATGACCTGAGCTGAAGGCAGAGGCTTTAACCTACTGAGCCACTCAGGCACCCCTGTTCTTCACATTTAAATTCCTACTAAGGCTCTGGGAAATTTTACTCACTTGAAGCCTGATCGATGAACTATTTAGAGTAGGAGAAAAAGGCAACCTTGGGTCTTGCTATATGCTTATGAAGACTGAAATCCAGTTCACTGAGTCAGCTCTGCCATCAAGATCATCCCAGAATTCTCATGGGGAGATGGGACAAGTCCTTGATTTCACCCCATTCCAACACCATGGGTTAATGGCTGTTACCATTCCTAGCTGCACCTGGCTTGTCACTAGTGGGCTGATGCTCATTTTTCCTTTGTTTTTAATTGAGTAAAAATACTCATAAAAGATGTGAAGGTTTAAAGAGTAATGGTGCAATATGCAGTTTTGTACCCTCACCCAGTTGAAGAAATAGAGTGATACCATTATCCTGGATATACAGTATGGGTCCCTCCTGATGACATTCTCCTTCCCTGGGATAATCATTCACAACCCTGGTCTTGTGTTTATTGCTCCCATTATTTTAGTACTTTTAGTACTTTTGAACTTTTAATAAATAGAATCATATTATATTTATTGTTCTGAGACTTGCTTTCTTCTTTTTTCTTGTGAATTTCTTTTATTAGCCTTTTGCTTGGTCCTTAATTCCTTATCTGCCATCCTTCAGGTTAAGGGTGTGTGTGTGTGTGTGTGTGTGTGTGTGTGTAGGACATTTAAACAATTTTTTAAGAGTAGTTTTTTCTTTTAAGAATAATTTTAGATTCATGGTTTTAGATTTTAGATTCACAGTTAAGAGTAGTTTTAGATTCAATTTAAATTGAGGGGAAGGTGTAGACAGTGCCCCTCTACCCCTTGCCCCTACACACCCACAACCTCCGTCATTGCCAACATTCTCCTAAGAGTGGTACATTCGTTACAGTTGGTGAACCTACACCGACACATTATCATCACTCAAAATCCATAGCTTAAATTTGGGTTTATTCTTGGTGTTTACACACTAGGGTTTGGACAAATGCATAGTGACAAATACCCATTATTACAGTATCATATGGGGTATTTTCACTGCTTTAACCACTCTGTGCTCTGATATTCATCATAAATCCTAGTAACCACCAGTCTTTTTACCGTCTCTATAATTTTGCCTTTTCCAGAATGTCACAGAGTTGGAATTATACAGTGTGTAACTTTTTCAGATTCACTAGTTTCACTTGGCAATGTGTGTTTGGGTTTCCTCCATGTCATTTTCTGGCTCGATGGCATATATATATATATATATATATATATATCCCTAAATAAAATAAATAAAACTACCATGGATATTATATACCAGCTGTTGCATACACAATTGCTTATTTATTTATTTTTTTAATTTATAGGGAGATATAAATGACATATAACATTTTATTAGTTTCAGGTGTACATCATTATTCAGTATTTATATGTCACAAAATGACTACCACAACTCTAATTAACATCCCTCGCCACACATAGTTACATATTTTTTTCTTGTGTTGCGGACTTTTAAGATCTACTGTCTTATCAGCTTTCAAATATACAACCCAGCAATATTATCCTGAGTCACCACGCTGTAGTTAGTGCCCCAGGACTAACCAACTTTCATTTTTACTGAGCAAACAACAGTAGACGGGCTGCCTCCAGAAGTGTAGGTGTATGCTTCACTTTTTTATTTTTATTTTTAAGTTATTTCTGTATGTATTATGTGTGAATTGCTATAATTTTTATTGTCATAAAATACACATAACAATGGACACATTAACCATTTTTAAGTGTCCAGCTCAGAGGTATTAAATGCATTCGTAATATTATGCCACCATGGCCACCACCCATCCCCATCACTCCTTCATCTGTGAAACTGAAGCTCTGTCCCTGTTGAACAATAACTCCTCATCTTTCCCAGCAGAAGTTCATCTACTGTTCTACCTTCTCTCTCTATAATTTTGACGAAGTACCTAAGATAACTGAATCATAAAGTATTTGGGTTTTTTGTGACTGGCTGAGTTCACTTATTACAACATCTTTAAGATGCATCCATGTTGAAGCCTATGTCGGAATTTCCTTTCTTTTTGGAGGTTCCTGGGTATGTCAGTCAGTTAAGCATCTGCCTTCAGCTCAGGTCATAAACCTGGTGACCTGGGACTGAGCCCCACATCAAGCCCTGCATCGAGCTCCTTGCTCAGCGGGGAGACTGCTTCTCCCTCTGCCTGCCTCTCTGCCTGCTTGTGTTCTCTCTCTCTCTCTTTCTGCCTCTCTGACAAATAAATAAACTCTTAAAAATTTTTTTTAAAGAATTTTCTTCCTTTTTAAGTGTAAATAATAAATATTCTACTATGTACATGTATATACATATATATGTATATACACACACATACCACATTTTGCTTATCCATTGATGGGCAGTTGGGCGGCTTCCACAATTCAGCTAATGTGAAAAATGCTGCTAATAAGTACACGGGTGCACAATATCTCATCGAGACCCCGCTTCCAATTCTTTAGGGTATATGCTCACAAGCGGAATTTCTGGATCATATAATACTATTTTTAATTTTCTGAGGAACCACCATTCACCTTCCACAGCAGCTGTACATTCCCTCCAGCCGTGCACAAGTGTTCCAATCAAGTGCTCAGAAATACTTGGCATTTTCTGTTTTTTTGGTGTTTTTTTTCCTGCTAGTAGCCATCCTAATGGTACAAGACAGTATCTCCTTATAGTTCTGATTTGCATTTCCCTAATGATTAGTGATCGTGAGCATCTTTTTATGTGCTTTTTGGCCATTTGTTTATCTTCTTTAGAAAAATGTCTATTCAAATTCTTTGCCCATTTTAAAACTTGATTTTTTTTATTGTTGAGTTTAGGAGTTCTCTATATATTCCGGACATGAACTCCTTAGCAGATTTATGATCTGCAAATGTTCTCACTCATTCTGTGGATTGTCTCTTCGTGATGTGGACATTGTCATTTTTTTTTAAAGATTTTTATGTATTTATTTAACAGACAGAGATCACAAGTAGGCAGAGAGAGGTGAGGGGGAAGCAGGCTCCCCGCTGAGCAGAAAGCCCGATGCAGGGCTTCATCCCAGGACCCTGAGATCCTGACCTGAGTTGAGGGCAGAGGTCCCAACCCACTGAGCCACTCAGGCACCCTGGACATTGTCTTTTGATGCACAAAATTTTTAAGTTTTTATAAAGTCCAATTTGTCTATTTTTCTTTTGTTGCCTGTACCTTTGATGTTGTATCCAAGAAATCAATGCTAGATTCAATGCCATGACACTTCTGCCATGTTTTTTTCCTAAGGGTTTTTTAGTTTTAAGTCTAGTATGTTTAACTCTTTAAGAAACAGTCATGCTGTTTTTTTTTTTTAAGTTGTTGAACTATTTTACAAGCCCACTCACAGTGTAGGAGAGTTTCAGTTGCTTATTCATTTCTTGCAAAAGAAAGACAAAAGGAATGAAGGAAGGGAGAGAGGGAGAGAGGGATGGAAAAGGGGAAGGAATGAGGGGGGAAAAGCAGGAAAGGAAGAAAGGAGAGAGGCAAGGAGAGGAAAAAATAAAGAATACACTCAGGGCTAGCTTCAGGTTGCTCAAGTAGAAGTTGAAAGTGTCCAGATAAGCCAGACATGAATTGACATATGCTAGACGCATGCTTTCTGCGCACAGATTTTAGAACATACATTCCGAAAGCACGCACAAGGATGCCCTGAGTCTCCCAGGCACCAAACCTCTCTCGCTCAACTATTACTCTTTCAGGAAGTGGCTCCAATTCCTTGAGAAAACTAATCCCTTACCCCCAGGACACTAGAAGTATGAGAAATTCACTCTGCTGCCAGGTGGGTCTCATTTCATAAGGAAAATGTACATATTCCAGGAAGATAGTGCCCTGAGCTTTTCCTTTAACTTGACACCTGGCAGCAAATAAAGGAATCAAGGATATTTCACAGAGGCTAGTGCCCTGAATTTTTTCTCCTGGAGAAATTAATGCTGGTTGAGGCTCTTGGGCCACAAAGAATTAAAAAAATATATGTGTGTGTATTTTTTTCTTATGTGCTGTGTGATGGGTCTGCAGAGTAATTCTGAGCTGGCAAGATACAGTACAGAGTGGGCCAGGTTCCTGCTGGAGCCCACGGTAATGGTCTCTCTCCCTTGTCTTTGCTGCTTTATCCGGTCCCGTCAACACAGAGCACAGTCTTCAGTTCTCAGCTGCCCCATGTATTGCTTCTGGCATTTGTTAATTAACTGAAACACATCTCTCAGTGTCTTTGGCGAAGTAGACTATCTAGCAGAACTAAAGGCTTTCCCATACCTCCAACATACATGAATGAAAAATGAGTGTGTCAAGTAACTACTTCCTATTTGACAAGCAATCTTACAACTATGTATTCTGTGCAGAAATACAGAGATGTCAATTACAACGTTACTGCCCAGACAACACATTCTAAAATGAGACAACCAAAAAAGAATCAAGGGTTTCCTTCTAAAGGTGATTTTCATTGAACATGGCAATTTTTTAAAGAAGTTCTTCTATGAGGCCCACTTAGTCAAGTTTTACTTCCAAAAACAGATTGATATTAACACAGCAAGTTGGTAATTATGAATATTCACACAAGTCTCTAAATGCTCAAGAAAACAAGACTGATGTTCTCATGAAAGTGATTAGTTTAACACCTTATCCAACTGGATTCTTTGGGCCAGCTTTTATGATGTAGAAGGATAATTCTCCCTCTGTTGATTCAGAAGAGAAGGCACGCTTCTTTCATATCTTTCTAGACTCCTTTTATTAGTTACAAAGACTTTCATTTTTAAGTTTAGGGCCTGCAATTTTATTGGTTTATCACTGCAGGCAAAAAGAAGTCTATAAAACTCTATTTTACTGTTAGAAATAAGCAAGATTTTAGTTAATATAACAACATAGGGCACACAGTTCTGTACCTATTAAGCTTCCAAATATTTTTTGCAACAATACTTGCTCACTGGAGAAAGTGTAGAGAATACAGAAAAAGGAAATAAAGAAATAAAAATCATCTGTAATTCTTCTACCTCGAGACTTTTCTTATTGATATTTTGGTTTATTTTCTTCTTGGGTATTCCCCTCATCCAACAAGCTCAGGGGAAACATAGACTGTGATTAATTTTATGTACTGATAGAAAATAAAAATTTAAATATGTATATTAAATACATAAAGCTCTTGGGGTGCCCGGTGGCTCAGTTGGTTGGGTGTCTGACTTTTTTTTTTTTAAGATTTTATTTATATCTTTGAGAAAGAAAGATCACAAGTAGGCAGAGAGACAGGCGGAAGCAGGTGCCCTGCTAAGCTGAGAGCCTGATGTGGGGCTCAATTCCAGAACCCTGAGACCATGACCTGAGCTGAAGGCAGAGGCTTAACCCAGTGAGCCACCAAGGCACCCCTAGGTGTCTGACTCTTCATCTAAGCTTGGGTCTTGATCTCATGGTCATGAGTTCAGGCCCTGTGTTGGGCTTCACACCAAGAATGGAACCTACTTAAAAATAAACAAAACAAAACAAACCCCCACAAACAAACAAACAAAAATAAAAAACTCTAAAAAATTTTTCTAAAACTCTAGAAATCTGGAATAGGAAATGTGGAGTAGAGGTACTCTTCCTTATTTCCCTACTAAATGAAACTAAAAATTCTGGACATTACATATAAAAATAAAACCTTTAAAAATGTAAAGAAGAAAGCAAACCAGTTAGGGCTCCTGGAACCCAGGGAACAAATGATGGTAAGTTCCCTGGGTTCCTTTTTCTTTTTATATCTCAGACTTGGAGTTGAAAGAGCCAGCCACCCAGAAATGCAGTGGCAGAGAAAAAAAAAAATCCCCAGCAAAAGTCTGCTCTCTTTAGTCAAAGGACTGGGAAAGGGACAGTTTAGCATGACTGAAAACATTTAGACAGTAAATGTTCTACTTCAGTAACATCAGAGGAAAAAGACATCCCATATGTATATATACTAAACAACAGAGCTGCAAAACATGTGAAGCAAAAATGATAGAAAAGTGGACAAATTTACAATTATAGTTGGAAGCTTCAACACTCCTCTCAACAATTGTTGGAACAACTAGATAGAAAATCAACAAGGATATAGAAGAACCTACAACACCATCAACCAACAAGATGTAATCCATATTTATAGAACACTGCACCCAGTAAGAGGAGAATGGACATTCTTTTTATGTGTCCGTACACTAAAATAGACCATATCCTGGGCCAAAAAAAAAACGCTTAACAAATTTTCAAAAATTAAAATCATGCAGAGTGTGTTTTCCAGCCACAGTGGAATCAAACTAGAAATCAATAATAGAAAGAGAGCAGAAAAATCTCGTAAGAGTTGGAAACTAAGGAACACACTTCCAAATAATCCACGAGTCAAAGGAAATTAGGGGCACCTGTGTGGCTCATTCGGTTAAGCATCTGCCTTCAGCTCAGGTCATGATCCCAGCATCCTGGGATGGAGCCCAACATTGGGCTCTCTGCTTAGTGGGGGAGTCTGCTTCTCCTTCTGTCACTCTGCCTACTTGTGTGCTCTCTCTCTCTGTAAAATAAATAAATAAAATCTTTTTTTAAAGGTGGATTAAAAAAAGACACACTGGACTGAATGAAAATGAAGATACAACATGTCAAAATTTGTAGGACATGGTTAAAGCAGTGTTGAGAGGGAAATGTATAGCACCAACTGCATACACTAGAAAAGAGAAAAATCTTAAATCAATTATCTAAGCTCCCTAGAAAAAGAAGGGCAAAAAAAATCCAAACAAGAAAAAATAAGGAAATAATAAAGAGCAGAAAAACAATAAAATTAAAAATGGAAAAACAATAGAAAAAAATCAGTGAAGTTAAACAAGAGAAAATTAATTTTTCCTGGAAGGACTAGTAAGACTGACAGACCTCTAGCAAGGCTGACAAAGTAAAAAGAGAGGAAGAAGACATAAATAAGCAATATCTGGACAAAACAGAGGATATCACTACAGAAACTGCAGATATCAAAAGCAGAGTAAGGAAATACTACAAATTATTTTATACACATAAATCTGACTTAGATCAAATGGGCCAATTCCTTGAAAGCCCAAACTACCACAATTTATCCAAAATTAAATATAAGTGAATAAACCTATAATTTTTTACAGATTCTATTTTCTTGACAAAAAGTGAGAGAGACTGAGAGAGAGAGCACAGAAGGAGAGAGAGAAGCATACTCCCTGCTGAGCAGAGAGCCTGACATGGGACTCAATCCTAGGACCCTGAGATCATGATCTGAACCAAAGGCAGACACTTAACTGACTGAGACACCCAGGCACCCCAAATAACCCTATAATTATAAAGAAAATTGAATTCATAAGTTTAAAACTCCCCAAAAAGAAATCTCAAGGCCCAAATGGTTTTTCTGGAGAATTCTGCCAAAAAATTAAAGAATTAACTTCAATTCTACACAGTTTTTTGGAATATAGAAGAGGGGACACATCCCAGGTCATTTTAGGAAGTTAATATTACCCTGATACTGAAGTCAAACAAAGAATACATGTTTTTTTTCAAGTGCCCATGGAACATATTTGAAATAGACCATATACTGGGGCAAAACAAATACAAGCTTAACACACACATCACAGACTTGTATCTCTCACGAATATAAATGCAACAATCCTTAACAAAATATTAGCAAATAGAGTTTGGTAACATGTAAAAGGAATTATACACCATGCCAATGTAGGGTTTATTCCTGGAATACAAGGATGGTTCAATATTTTTAAAGTATTCCATTTAAGCCACTGTATTAACAGCCTAACTAAGAAAAGTCACATGATAATGGTATTCAACTCAAAAAAGCACTTGATAGGGCGCCTGGGTGGCTCAGTGGGTTAAAGCCTCTGCCTTCTGCTCAGGTCATGATCCCAGGGTCCTGGGATCGAGCCCCGCATCAGGCTCTCTGTTCCACAGGGAGCCTGCTTCCTTGCCTGCCTCTCTGCCTACTTGTGATTTCTCTCTCTGTGTCAAATAAATAAAATCTTAAAAAAAAAAAAAGCACATGATAAAATCAACACCCATTCATGATTTTAAAAACTCTAAAAAAGGGGGGGTGGAATAGAAAGGAATTTCCTCAACTTGATAAAGAGCAGCTACAAGACCTACAGCTAACATCATACTTAACAATGAGAGACTGCATGCTCTCCCCGGAGATGGGAAGCCAGGCAAAGATGACTGCTTTCAAAATAACTCTCTGCCTTGGGCCAACTGTCTAGCCCCAGTGTTGTTGTTAGGGACACCACTGGGTGACCCAACAGTCAATTTTTTTTTCTCGCCTCTGGGATGCCCCTGGAGAGATCTAATTTTCTCTCACTCCTTCCTAATGCCTGAGAGCCCCACACCTCTTTTCAGTAGAGGTATTATCACTCATACTGATAGCCCCTGGGAAGACAAGCAATTGGCTCCCCCTTAATAGAGGTTGATATCCATTCCCAGGTCTGGGCAACTCAGGCTCAAGGGGGTTGGTCCTTAACACCAGTGCCTGTTCCATACACCTTAAGGACCCTGCAGCTTTCCCTCATAGGAAAGGTTTTTTGGGCATAACAGGACACTGTCACTCGTGGATACTGGGATATATAGAAATAGCACGCCCCCTCTATCTATTGATCAAGGATACTGAGACATCTGGTACCCATCTATTAACGTGGGATCCAGAGTCAGAAAAAGTTTTTAAAAATCTCAAGAGGGCCTTCCTCAACACTCCAGCTTTAAAGGGAATGGCCTTGGGTACCCTAACCCAGGGCCGGGGACCAGATCACCAGAAAGTGGGACATTTATCAACTAGACGAGAAGAGAAAAGGTGGCTCCAGTATCACAAAGGAAACTGACTGGTTTTCCTTCTATTTCCAAAACTGCCTGAGGTACTGGGTTCCCTATGGTGAGCTGTTTTGGAGAAGCCACCACGGAGACACCTGGGTCCCATCAGTCCCAATCAGGGGCACTGGCCACCTGAATCCTCATCCACTGAGATCCCTGAGGGCATTCAGATTTCTAGTGTCCTCCTCCACAAGTGGGACAAGGGTTACAGGGCCTTGGTTTTTTGCCACTGGGGACATTCTCACTTCCTATGTCCTGGGCAGCCACAGTGGCCAGAGCTTAGGGAGGCTAAGCGACCCACTGGCAGCTTGTTAGAACTCTTCTAGGATCCCCTCAGGGCCAACAGCCAACTTCTGCATTTTTTCCATATATCTGGGGGCAACTGGGTCTTTAAGAATGATCTTGGCCTCAGATCAAACTGGGGGAAGTAGCTATGTATTTAATGAGAGCCTCTCATAAGAATACAATAAGAGGGACATGTGGGTGGCTCAGTTGGTTAAGCATCTGCCTTCAGCTCAGGTCATGCATAAGCCCAAGGTCCTGGGATCCAGTCCCACATCTGGCTCCTTCCTCAGCAGGAAGCCTGTCTCTCCCCCTGCCTCTGCCTGCCATTCCCCTTGCTTGTGCTCTTGTGGTCTTTCACTCTCTCTCTCTGACAAATAAATTTTGTCAGATTTTATTTATTTATTAACAAGTCAATAATATCTTTTTAAAAAGCTCAACATTAAAAAAAAGATTACAATAAGAAAATTGTTGGTGTTTTCTCCCTGAGTTTGGGTTGACAGCATCATGTTTACCAAGAGACCCAAATATCCAAATACCAGAGACTCTGAAGGCTATCTTAACAACTACACATGAAAACTTTGAGACAGACGAGATTAGACACAATTTTTTACCAACAGACCCAAATATCCTTTAAAAGCACAAACCTATGTCTGATAATCAAAGCTTTAGCACTTTATCATATTTGGAAAAGACCCAGATGTAATCCCATTTATCAACCAAGAAAACTTACTTGCCAATTACCCAGGAAGATTTTGAAACAGACAAGATTAGCTGCCATTTTAATGGGAACTTATTTGACCTTCAGCAAACCTAGATAGAATCATCCCCAGTTCTAAACCACATCAGCTCAGAGAGAGGAGGAGATGCCGTGTTTTCTTCCACCAAATTGGAAATATGCAGTTCTTGGAAGCCCAGAGGAGACAGGGAATTTCCCGAAACAGAGTTTCAGCAGCTGCTTGGGAATATTCCTTAAAGTCTCCAACCCAAGGCAGAACTAAGCATAGTTGGCTTCAATTATAGCCATTGACCTGGGAAATGAAGGAGGGTGAAGACCCCATGTACCGCTCAGTCCCTGTATGATGCAGGCTTGGAAGTGATGGCGATACCAGTTTCCAAAGAGATCATTAGGGTCCCAACTGGGGTCTTGAGGTAGTACAGCATGGTCTCTAGTCGGAAACTGAAGCCACCCACAGACTCATCCATCCCTTGATCCTGGTATCTTTCAGCGGTGGCCAGAACCCCACATTTTTCTGCTTTGGAGAGGGTCTGATTTAACAGACCCAACTTTGGAAAACTTTGAGATACCCCTTTATCTCAGGTCTTGTAGTGGCACCTCCACTTGGTCTCTCTTGGAGCACTACCTGTTCATGCAGAGAGTAAAGCCCTTGAGCACTGGCAGAGGTTCCAACATTGGGTGGGACATGTACGAGGATTTGATCTTACCTGGGGAAAGTTGGAGCCAGTGGTGAAAATTCCACTGCGGACTCCATTTACCTATCTACTTTTGATGTGGAGGTGGTGGTTCTTTGTTTCTTCACCCCACCCAGGAGGGTGGGGCCCAGAAGACAGCAACCCAAGTCTGGAATCCATCCTACCTTGCTGAGATCAGAACAAAAGAAAATGAGCTGCATTTTTCCCTGTTGAAACTTGAAAGGCAAAGTCCCTCAGGTGGCCATGCCACTCCTCCAACTTGTTGTACTATGGCTATGCCCCAGAACAAAAGAAAATGAGTTTCCTTAGTCCAATTAAAACCAGGAAAGCATCTAAGTAAATGATACATTGAGTGATTTACTGGTCTGATTCTCTTTCTGTAGCCTATAATGCCAGGAAGGGATCGTAAAGGAGTAAAGATCCTGGTCAGGTCTACAAGGAAAGCGGAAAAGTTGTCCCTTACCTCAGTTTCTTATAGTTGATCAGGGAGACTTGGGAAGAAAGAAAAAGATGCCCCTCACCTCAGTTTCTCATCTTTTTCCTGGTATGTGGCCCTAGCAACTCATGTGACTGACAGCCAGAGCCCCTGTGCCCTCTCTGAGACTTGCTGGGAGTAGTAGCACTTACCCAGGCTTGGCCCTACTTCCAGAGAGTGACTCTGGTTTCCCCACCCTTAAGTCTCCCTTAGAAGTTGATAGATACACTAGACTTCTTTTAGTAGAATTGTTCTGTCCAGCATAGCCACTTGAAGGGACAAGATGGGGCACCCAAGGAGGAGAAGTGCACCTGGGATAAGCCCTGATTGAACTGAAAAGTTGGGAAATCCTTTAAATCTTGGTTATTTTGCCCTGCTTGGCCATTTCTTCACATGGGTGGTATGGCCAGTCTGAGCGTTGTTCTAGTTATCAGTGGACCTGAGAGGGTTGTCCTAGGAAAAGCAGTCTTTTCAACAAATAGTTACTAAAGCAATTGGTTTTCCATAGACAAAAAACAAAACAAAACAAAACAACAACAACAACAAAAGAAAAACAAGACAAAAACCCAACCCAAGTCTCACATCTTATTAAGGAAAAAAGAAAGAAAGAAAGAAAGAAAGAAAGAAAGAAAGAAAGAAACTCCAAATGGATTGTGGACTTAAATACAAAATGTTTAAGACATGATAGCAGAAGCATGATCTATAAAAAGACAGAAGGTTTCACTGGATATGTAGAAACCATAAATTGATGGATTTGATTTATCTGACTAAGAGTAGTTATAGAAATCTATGTTATAAGGTGTTTGATGAAAACTCTTAAGTAATCTTATTGATAGAAACTATAATGTAGGGACGCCTGGGTGGCTCAGTTGGTTAAGCAGCTGCCTTCGGCTCAGGTCATGATCCCAGCGTCCTGGGATCGAGTCCCATATCGGGCTCCTTGCTCCGCAGGGAGCCTGCTTCTCCCTCTGACTCTGCCTTCCACTTTGTCTGCCTGTGCTCGCTCTCACTCTCTCCCTCTCACAAATAAATAAATAAAATCTTAAAAAAAAAAAAGAAACTATAATTTAAACACTCTGATGAAATTGTGGTTTTCATAAAAATAAAAGGAGAGAAATAAGGAGTATTTAATTCCAGTGAACACAGGAATACAGTAAACAAAGAGACTACACTGGTGAGGGAAATATCTTAGATGATTTTAAATATGCACATATTCCTTGGTATTTAAAAATATAAAAGTATTAGAATTAAGGAAGTGGATGTTATTTAAGACTCAAATTATTACAGGGCGCCTGGCTGGCGCAGTCGTTAAGCATCTGCCTTCAGCTCAGGTCATGATCCCAGGGTCCTCGGATTCCAGGGTCCTCAGATGGAGCCCCACATCCTGCTTGGTGGGGAGCCTGCTTCTTCCTCTCCCACTCCCCCTACTGGTGTTACCTCTCTCACTGTGTCTCTCTCTGTCAAATAAATACACAAAATCACTTAAAAAATTAAAAAACAAAAGTTATTGCAAATAGAAAAGATTATAAGGTACAAGATAGAAGACAAACAAGAGAGAAGACTTGATCGAAATATCAAAAGTTAATTCTGTGAAAAGCCCAATAAAATAGGCCTTTGAGGGGCACCTGGGTGGCTCAGTGGGTTAAAGCTTCTGCCTTCGGCTCAGATCTTGATCCCAAGGTCCTGGGATTGAGCCCTGCATCAGGCTCTCTGCTCGGCAGGGAGCCTGCTTCCTCCTCTCTCTCTCTCTCTCTGCCTGCTTCTCTGTCTACTTGTGATCTCTGTCAAATAAATTAAAAAAAAAATAGGCCGTTGACAGGTCTGATTAAGATAAACAAAGGTGTAACAATGTCTCTAGTATTGAACCGTTAAACAACAATATTTTGTTTAATATCTATGAAGTCCTGTGATGACCACAAATCTTGGTCCTGTTGCTATAGAAAATTGAGTTATAGGGAGTTGAGTTTATTTCCCTGAAGAGGAAAATGGTAATAAGAAGGAAGATCCTTTTCCTGAAAGATCCCAAGAAAGGTTCAGGAATGGGAGGAATTAAGTACAACACAAGATATAAATCAGGAATGATTTTGAAAATAAAAGGCTATCTGGAAAGCCTATATAAGCCCTGCCCCACCCCACCACCATAGTTAGATTCTCAAGAGAAATTGAACAAGCTAGCAAGTGCAGGTGAGTTAAGGCGAGTTGAGTAGGTATGAGGTGGGGTATCAGCGGCATCCAATATACCATCCAGGCCCCCTTTTTCAGGATGCCTTGACAAAGGTGTTTCAGCCAAGCAAGGAAGTAAACCAAGAAATAGGAAGACTTAAGATTCAGGGAAAAGGTTTAATACAAAAGACAGATCCAGGAAAGTCTCAGGACAACAGCAATTCGGGGGGGCCTAGACCTCAAACGATCCAAATTAGTGCCAAAGAACAGAGAATTCCAAAGGAGACTTTTTGCTGATGAAAAAAAGGGGGGAGAGAGAAGAAAGAAGGAAAAAGGAAGGAAGGAAGGACGGAAAGAGAGAGAGAATGAGAAAGAAAGAAAAGGAAGGAAGGAAGAGAGAAAGGAAGGAAGGAAGGAAGGAAAGAAAGAAAAGAAAGAAAGGGTTATCTGGGCGATTCAGTTGGTTAAGCGACTGCCTTTGACTAAGGTCACGATCCTGGAGTCTCTGGATGGAGTCCCACATTGGGCTCCCTGCTTGGCCGGGAGGCTGCTTCTCCCGCGGACCTCTCTCCTCTCATGTTCTCTCTCTCTCATTCTCTCTCTCTCTCAAATAAGTAAATAAAATCTTAAGAAAGAAAGAAATGAAAGGGAATGGAATGGAAGGGGAAAGGAAAAGGAAAGAACAGAAAAGGTGAAAAACTTCCTGGTACATTCAACCACTTGGGAAGTAGTATTAAGTTGTTTCAGAATGTTTTTGAAAAATTTGGGCAAAGCTAATAACGGACACATAGACAACTAACCAAATGACAAAAATGAAGCAGTTATTATCTCTAGAGAGGAAAAGATTGTTCTGAAAAGGAAATGTAATCAGAGAACACTGTGTGTCTCAGTAATGAACAGTAGCCATAAAATCGTGATAAAGCTGCATTGGAGCAGTGGGTAAGGAAGGTGGGAAGTGAGTAACTGTGGTATAGTAAGACTAGTCTTCATATTCTATGGGAGGAAATCAGATGGATAATACCTAATATTGAAAAATCAAGAAATAGCAACAGATTATATCACTGGGAATAAGAAGGTAAATTAACAGAAGACATAGTTAAAATTGTTGAAAAGCATTGCTTCCGGGGAACAGGACAGAGGAGAGGCAAGGAAAAGGTCAAAAAACAGATATTTCTTGTTATATGCCTAATGTTCTATTACATAATTCAGATTGTGTGTGTGTTACTCTAACAGAAAATTTTAAAAATTATCTTAAAATGAAAGAAAGCACTACCTTCGCATATACATTTAAAAACATTTAATGCAGAAAAATCATAGACCAAATCACCATGCAATGAGAGCAGAAAATAACAACAAAGACAATAATGCTTATTTCTCCTGGAAATAAAACAAACCAAGAAAATACAACAGCCTTCTATATCAAACTTAAGAAGAAAGTAGAACTAGGGGCACCTGGGTGGCTCAGTCAGTTGAGCATCTGCTTTTAGGTAGGGTCATGATCTCAGGGTCCTGGGATTGGCTGCCGGCTCAACAGGAAGTCTGCTTCTCCGTTCCCCTGCCCCTCCCCCAACTCGTGCTCTCGCACTCACACTTGCTCTCTCTCTCTCTCTCAAATAAATAAATAAATAAAATATATGAAAGAAGAAGAAAGGAAAACTAAAGTTATAGATCATCTGTAAACAAGTAACGACAGGAAGACATAATGAAAATCCAATGGATGTAGCCAAAATAACAAAAAGAGGAAAAGTTATAACCTTTGTGAATTTGTTTATAAATAGTTTAGAAATAAATGAGTGATGCAGTAAATCTACACCCAGTAAAATGGGCCTTTGACCCATCTGATTAAGATAAGCAGTGGCCTTTATTAAATCTAAATACGTAGAAGAAACAATGCATTAGGAAACAAAATGCAAAGATGTGACTGATAAGACAAAATCTGTGACAGGACTAATAAAACAGGCAAGCCTTTGGCAAGTCTGATTAAGACAAACAGAAAAAGTGGTCAAGGTGGTTGTCTCTCAGAATGATTATGGTGGGTGATTCCCTGTTCTAGTGATTGATTTAAGAACCCATGTTACTAAGCATGTTACTTAGTCCTGACCAATATGATATGCCAAGCTTTCTGGAGAAAGTTTCAACACTCTTTTTTTTTTTTTTTAAGATTTTATTTTATTTATTTGAGAGAGAATGAGAGAGGGAGAGAGAGCACGAGAGGGGGAAGGGTCAGAGGGAGAAGCAGACTTCCCCATGAGCAGGGATCCCAAATGGGACTCAATGCTGGGACTCCAGGATCATGACCTGAGCTGAAAGCAGTCACTTAACCAACAGAACCACCCAGGTACCCCAAGGTTCAACACTCTTAAGAAAGAGACACATAGAATGGATAGTTAGTCCCTTTCTTTCTCTAGATTTTTGGATATGATGTTCAGAGCTGCTATAATCATCTTCCTGCTAGCCCAAGGGCAGTGCCTAGGGAGTTGCAGAAAACTGAACCCAGAGACTTGATGTACTGGAGACATCCTGTCTCTCGACTTTTTTTTATGTGAGATAATATATTTCCTTATTGTTTAAGCCAATTTGAATCACGCTTTCCTGTTATTTCCAGCTGAAATTATCTAACTGATAGAAGAAAGCAAGCCCAAAAGCTAGATATGAGAGGGGGGAATGTATATACAGAAACATAAATTATTATCAAAAAGTAGAAAAAATATAGTGTACAGTTACATACTAATAAAATGGATTTTTCAAACTTGACACCAAAAGAGATAGAAAAGCCTGATGAGGCAGATAATGACAGGACACAAAAGTTTGTCAAAGATCTATCCCAAAAAAGGCATCAATTCAAAAGGATATTATAGGAGGAGTCTATCAACTTAAAGTATCTACTATAAAGGGAAGTTGACAGACCTTAGAAACTACGAGAAACAGTGCAGATTTAAGGATGTAGGAAGTTGGTCTCATTCAGGCAGTGTCATTGGGATGAGTGAACTTCACCTGCCTCCAGTCTAATCTGTTCCAGATTTAAATTCTAGGGAAACAGCATGTACTTGACCAGCTTGGGCGCTCACTATCCTCTGGAATCAGGTTTGAAGTCCACCCACCTACCCACATGGACTGAGAGGGCCAGTAGATCTCTTCTGCCAAAGCAAAAGCAGTCTTTGTTACTAAAATTAGGGGAAATTCACGCTGAGTAGGGAACAGTAACAGAGTGTTTTCTAGTCAGATAGGCAAAAATTAAAAATTTAAAGTGCCCAGCATTGACAAGGATCCCAGGAAATGGGCACTCTGATATACTTTGGGAGGATACATAAGCTGCTTTTTTAGAGACAACAGGAGAGTATCCTTTAAGCCAATGATTCTACTTTAGGAATTTATCATTCAGGAATAGTCACACGTGCTGTCAAGGATATCATCCACAGAAGTTATTTACTGCAGCATTGTGTACGACACTGACCAATTGGAGACATTTGAAGTGTTGGTTAATATGGGGGCGCCTGGGTGGCTCAGTGAGTTAAAGCCTCTGCCTTCAGCTCAGATCATGATCTTAGGGTCCTGGGATTGAGCCCCACATCAGGCTCTCTGCTCCACCAGTGGGGAGCCTGCTTCCTCCTCTCTCTCTCTGCCTGCCTCTTTGCCTACTTGTGATCTCTCTCTCTCTGTCAAATAAATAAATAAAATCTTAAAAATAAACAAATAAATACATACATAAATAAAATATGGTCTAACATTTGTACTATGGGATACTATATAACCCTTAAAAAGAAAAAAAAGTTCCACAGAAAGAGCTCCATCAAAAGAAACCAATTGCAAAAGCATATGTAAAGTATGGTCCCACTTATGGTCTTTAAAAAAACATAAAAAACCATAAATATGTGTTAGATGCGTTCAGAAAAGTCTAGAACCAAATCCACACCAAATGTTCAATAGGAGTTACTTGTAGAACAGGGAACAAGATCAGGTGTGGTGAAAGGGAGCATTCACTTTTACTTCTTTATATGTCTGTAGTGTTTGAGTTGCATGCTTACAGTGAGCATTTGTTTCTGCCTACGTGTGTTTATGAACATGTAAAAATATGATATGATACAATTTTTAAAATATTTTATTTATTTATTTGACAGAGAGAGATCACAAGTAGGCAGAGAGGCAGGCAGAGGGGGTGGGGGAAGCAGGCTCCCCGCTGAGCAGAGAGCCCCATGTGGGGCTCAATCTAAGGACCCTGGGGTTAGCCCACTGAGCCACCCAGATGCCCCCATGTGATCCAATTTTTAAAATACATGCACCTATTGCTACTGAGAGGAACACAGATTGGCACCCTTTAAATGTTACCATTGGTTGTGGTTTATAGGTTTATATATGTTCTTAATTATCTCTTTTGCTTATCTGTATTTTAATTTTATAAAAAGAATATTAGGTAGTAAAATAGCTTACCTAGAAATCTTTATTTCCTTGGAAATAAGTTGCTACCATGTAATTTATAAATAGATATATATTATTACTATAAAAATGGGCAAGAATATGTGAACAGGAAAATCACAAAAGAAGAAATATGAATGGCTCATACTCTGAAAGTCTCTAATTCTATAGTTTGGCATAAAGTAAACCCTCAATAACCTAGTAATCATATTACTACTATTCCTTATTATAATGATAGGTGAGTGTGAAATCTGATTGTGGGACTATAATATGTGAGTATCATAGGGGTGGCTGAGCCATCTGGATAACTCTGTCTGTTGAGCATCTGACACCATTTTGGTTCAGGTGATGATCTCAGGGTTGTGAGATCAACCCCTGCATCAGGCTCCACACTGGGGATGGAGCCTGCCCAAGATTCTCTCTCCCTCTCCCCATGTCCCTCCCCTACTCTGCTCACATGCACACAAGCTCTTGCTTTCTCTCTCTCTCTCTCTATATATATATATATAAAATAAAATAAAATAAAGTAAAATGTGAGTATCATGGAAAGCCATGGGAACTATACAGGAAAGGAAGCTGCTAAATCCTGAATGCAAAAATGCTACACAATGAAATCAGAGGCCCAGGAAAACAAGGCCTCTGCAAGGGCGCAGGCCAGACGCCCAGAGAAGCTGTCAGTCATATTTTTAACCTGCCAGGATGGCTTCCCTGAGACGGTCACATCCTTCTGGTAAATACAGGAGAATAGCAGGGTCAGGAAGAGTCAGCAGTCTCCACGAGAACTCATCTAAAGCTTTGCTTCCGAGAACTGGTGTTGCAAACAAAATGATTGTTTTCTTTGCCGTGGGAGGAAGAGGAAGAACACGTGGAAACGGTTGGGTCCATGGTCAAAGGAGCAAGACTGATACAAAGTGAAGGTCAAGGAAAGCTTTATTTCACGCCAAGCATTGAGAATCAAACTGACCAGCGAGGGCCATCTCTTGCAAAGAGGCGACCCCTCCCAGCCTCACAGACTAACTTTTATAGAGTAAAGGTCATGCGGTTGAGCCTGGCCACACACAGGTGGCCAACTGAATTACAATTCACCCTATAGTAGCTATTTGAACTAGCCTATCACTCTGGTCAGAATTGGTGCCAAAAAGGCAGGGCCTACATTCTCGGGTGGTTAGGGAGGTGCTTTCCTGATTGGATGTCTCCACTGGCTTGACCCATCCTTGTATTCTGGGCTCTGTTACCTCCCCCTGAGCTGACACATCCTGGCAAATGGGCTCTGTTGTCAGGGGCTGGTCAATCATATTTTACTGGTTTCCCAGACTTGTTTCTAAGTAAGTTCCTCTCAGGGAGCAGTGGCGGGGGGGGGGCAGGGTCAATCTAAGTTTACTGCAAAAACAACAAAATGGCTTGCTCTGGCTAAGTAGGCCCTTACATTCCCCCCTTTTCTTTGGAGATTAGTCAAATCCTTGACTTTTCAGCCAGTTCTGTTCTTCTGTTGTAAGGGGTTATACTGAGCATGTACAACTAACATTTTTATCGCTCTAATTTTTTTTTCTTTTTTACAAATGACATTAGGGCGTTTATAATGCAGGGGCCAAAAAGTAACATTAGTGCACAGTCGACTGATGAGTTAGCCATTCGCTGTTTTGTATAACCTTTTCACTTCTCTTAATTCCGTTCATTTAATTTTTCACCTATACTTTTCTGTCTTATGAGGTGACTTAGAAGCTTTTACATAAATAGGTAACAATAGGAGCAACAATGAACTCATAGTCTTTTGAGTCTTGGCTTTATTCCATGGTCAGTGGGGTCCATTGGCAACAGCTTTCATCTCTAGGGGGACATCCTCATCCTCGGCTTGTTTGACATGACCCGCGTGAATCCAGGCCCTGGTGTCTTCTACTTTTACTGCCATGGGTGTGGTCAGGATGACAGTAAAGATCCCTTCCAGCAAGGCTCCAAGTTTTCCACTTGGCAACAGCACATCCAAAACAAGTCCTTGGGTTGGTAAGGATGTGGTTCCACATCCATCTCTTCTCAGTGTGGGCAGTTCGGATCCCTGAATGGGTTCTTTTTGAGATAGACTGTAATGCCTACAGTGACAGGAGTACAGAGTGATCAGTCATTTCTGCTAGGGCAACCTCTTACAGCCAAGGGCAGAGTGGGTGGGGGTGTTTCCCGAATAGTATTTCAAATGGGGTCACCTTGTTTAAGTAGGGTGTACATCACGCCCTGAGGAGAGCGAAGAGAAGGAGATCCACCTATCCACCACCAGTCTCCAGAATTATCTTTGTCAAGGTCTCTTTAAGAGTCCGGATCATTCTCTCTACTTGCCCGGAACTCTGGCACTGTAGTTTTCAATTAGTGCCCATGGCCTTGGCCAATGCCTGTGAGACTGAACTCACAGATGCAGGGCCATTGTCTGACCCAATTGTGAATGGTAACCCAAAGCTCTAGTAGTTTTTTAGCTACCACTCCTGCCATCTCATGTTTGGCAGAAAAAGTCTCTACCCAGCCTGAAAAAGTATCCACAAAAACTAACATATGCTTGTGCCCATATTTTCCTGCTTTCATCTCTGTAAAATCTATTTCCCAATAAATTCCTGGCTCCTTACCTCTTTCTGTCTTCCCTCTTCCCATTCTAATTTTTTCCACATTTACCACCTGACATTGAGCACATCTATCAACCACATCCTGAGCCATACACCCTAATTTAAAAACCTGGAACTGCTTGCCCATAAGTTCCTTAAGCTTGTGTGTCCCCAAATGAGTGCCCTGATGTATTTGGCTTACCAATTTTCTTCCTAGTCTTCGAGGAAGAATTAATTTTCTGTTCTAGTCTTAGCCCAGTCCCCTTCATAGTCTAGTTTAACCCATTTTAGTAAATATTTTAAATCTTCCTCTGAAGTTTACCTCAAGTTGTCTAGCTTAGGTAAACAAACATTTAAATACAACCAAATCTAGAATTTAACATCCATAAAGGCGTGTTGTTAAAACACAATTTTTCTCTCTAAAGTAACCCTCATTTCCAGAGATAGCCAAATCAGGACTAATTTATTTGAAAAACAAGTACAGTTTTAACAAACTTGGCCTAATTATTTACATAAGTTCAGCAAGAACAGTGAGTGTGATCATACAGATCTTTTAGAATCTGCTTTGCTGGAACTTCTTATAAGGAATCTCTAGGTTGAACTTTTAGTAGCCTCTCCAGGCCAGAAGCAAAGCCACATAGTTGCCATCAGACATGCCTGCAATACCTGTCAATTTGGGCAAATTCCTCTTCCTGAGGTTCCCAAAGTATCCTGCCAAGAAGTAACATTCTTTACTCACCTGGTGAGGCTGCTGGGAACTCTGTAAGCAAGGTATCAGGTCAACAGTTCCAAAGGGCTTTACAGCTCCAGGTTTTATAAAGTCAACCTTAGTTCCTTTAAGCCATCTGGTCATATCTGAGTCTTTTCAAATATGAAAAGTCAAAGCCTTGCTAAAATAACCAGTGTTTCTAATGGTGTCCTGTTATAAGGAGAACAGATTCTTATTGAACTTATGCAAATGACTGATTGCCATGGAAGAAATAATACTTGCTGAGACCTTTTGATTTTCAGAGGGTTCAGATAGAGAGAAAAGTTGAATGCTTTGATTTGTTTGCAAATGAATACTTTTACATCTCTGTAAGTTACAGATAACTTAAGAAAAAGTTTCCCTAGTCTGGAAGAGTAAACATTACAGAACCAGTCATGTTTAAAATAAGACAAAACATTAAGAGACACAACATTACAATCTTTCAGTTTATCTAGTCCCATGTTACTAATTCTGGTTTAGTCTGAATGCAGTTTCTACTTCTGGAAATTTTTACCCATTTCTGTTCCAGGATTTCAACATATCAAAGACCTGTATTTGTCCTGAAAGTTTCCCATATGAATTTTCTTTAAGGCAGAATTCATTTTACAAGAGAATTAAAACAATTACAAATGACAAGGACTCAGAATAGATATGGTTAAATATCAAGTGATGACCCTTATTAAAACATTCAAACCTTAGGAAATGTACTAGAGTAGTTACAGCATTTACCCAAATGTAACCCAGGGCTTATCATTGGTTTAGCAGTACTCCCTTAGTTACTTAGCATATCAAGAAAAAGCCTTATGAGTCAAAAAGATCTCATTTACAATTTAAATCTTGCTGACAATTGCTAAAACCTTAGAAAGTTTATAAGAAACTTAGGAAGTTATATTTATGCCTAAATATAATTAGGAATGTTAAACACCTGATAAAACAAAACATAGAAACTGGGTTTTCTGAGCAGGCAAAGAGAAAACCATAACAGATCAATTAACCTAAGAAAACTTTGCCCCTTTAAACAGAGAGAAAACCAGCTTTTCTATACCAGTGTCTTTTCCTTTTTTTTTTTTTTTTTTCTTAGTCCGTCATGACCATACCTAAATTTTTTATCCTGAAGATTTTCCTTCACAAACCTTCTATAATTTTTCTTTACATTCAGGTTTTGTCCCAAGTCATTTTCTTCCAAATAACCATTTCATTTAGGACAAAATTACCTTCTCTTACATTTAACAAAATGTATTCCCATTCCTTATCTCTTTCTTACATATCTCCTACTTCCTACGTACAGAGTTGCTTCCCTTATTTCCATCAGTCTTAGTTACACTTAGCAGAATTTTGTACTCTTAGAAACACCTTAATCTCTAATGGAGACTAAATATAAACCAATTGTGAACTGTTACAATAAAATTCTTTAGATGGCAAATTTACCAATCAGTTAAGCACAAAACATGTTTACCAACAGATTTAAATATTCTTAGTTTCTTTGCAGTAAGAAGTCAAAAGCACAAACCTACATCCAGTAATTAATGACTTAGCATTTTATCCTATTTGGTTAAGACCTAGATGTCCATAATTTAATTCCATTTGTCAACCAACCAAAACTTTAAAGTTTCAGGTTACCAAAGGCTTTGAAAGCTACTTCAACAATTACCCATTAAAACTTTGAGACAGACAATTGATTTTAACAAATAACATGAGCTTATTTGGCCTTCAGTAAACTTTGAAGTTTCAATTTACTGCTGTAACTTCAAGAACATGTTTATATTAATTAAACCAACAAACTTAACTTAGTTCAAATACTGATTTACATTCCACCTGGGCCCACTCCACTTTGAATGTTTACCTGAGACACGGGTGGGAAGATCCGGAGTGGGGGGTGTTAGGTCCAGGGGCTGCTCTTCTTGTTTCCCGACAGTGAGGAGAGAAGGAGCTGTGGTGGGTGCAGGAAGCACCGAGGATGGTCTAGAGGCCAGTTACGCAGGTCACACCCAACTTGGTGCAGAAACAGAAGGGAGAGACAGAAGAACAAAGTGCCTTCAGAAGGCAGAGAAAGGGTTCCCAGTTCTAGAGCTCATCAGCTCCAAGAGAGGAGCAGACACCGTGCTTTCCTGCCAGCAAGGGGGAGGAGGTAGGCAGTCCAAATCGGGCCAGAGAAGGCAAGGAACTTTCCCGAAACAAGGGGAGTTTTGGCAGCTGCTTGGGAATATTCCTTAAAGTCTCTGTCTCAAGTTAGACCAACCACAGTTGGCTCCAGTTATAGCCAGCCATTAACACAAGAAATGAGTAAGGGAGAAGCCCCACATCTATTAAAAGGAACGGAGAGATAAAAGTCAGAGTCTCCTTACTCTCTGCTTGCCCCATTTTTTTCAAACACAACAAACAACACAACAGACAAAAAAAGACAAGACAAAGAAAACTTTGTGTTGTGGCTCTTCTTTGACCAGATGTCAAGCCCGAAGGTGTGAAAGATATAATCCCAACTCAAAAACACAACCTGTCGCTGGAGGTGATTTTCTTAGTCCCCTATAGACACCCACTGGTGGGGATTTTCTCAGTCCCCTACATACACTCACTGGTGGGGATTTTCTCAGTCCCCTGACCACCTGGGAGGGCCCGTACCCCCTGGCGATCCCCTTCCCCAGAGGGATGGGGCATCTCCGCATCCACTCCAGCCCTGGGAAGCAGTGCTGTGTCCAGCTTCTCCCCGGTGGGCTTTACCCTGGAGCTCCACACCTAGACAGACAGACAGACAGACAGGATCTCAAGAACAAAATCTCAAGATCTTACCTCCGGAGGCTTTTCCCAGAAATTCTGATGCTGGCTCAGTTCTCGTCATTTGATCCCGGAGAGCCCCCAATGTTGGGTCCATGGTCAAAGGAGCAAGACTGATGCAAAGTGAAGGTCAAGGAAAGCTTTATTTCACGCCAAGCATTGAGAATCAAATTGACCAGCGAGGGCCATCTCTTGCAAAGAGGCGACCCCTCCCAGCCTCACAGACTAACTTTTATAGAGTAAAGGTCATGCGGTTGAGCCTGGCCACACACAGGTGGCCAACTGAATTACAATTCACCCTATAGTAGCTATTTGAACTAGCCTATCACTCTGGTCAGAGTTGGTGCCAAAAAGGCAGGGCCTACATTCTCGGGTGGTTAGGGAGGTGCTTTCCTGATTGGATGTCTCCACTTGGCTTGACTCATCCTTGTATTCTGGGCTCTGTTACCTTCCCCTGACCTGACACATCCTGGTTTATGGGATCTGTTTTCAGGGGCTGGTCAATCATATTTTACTGGTTTCCCAGACTTATTTCTAAGTAAGTTCCTCTCATAGGGCGGGGGGGCAGGGTCAATCTAAGTTTACTGCAAAAACAACAAAATGGCTTGCTCTGGCTAAGTAGGCCCTTACAGAAACCAGGAAACCATTTTTAAAGAAGAGTATTCAGTTTTAAGAAGAGGACACTTGGGAGTTAAGATGGTGGAGAAGTAGCAGGCTGAGACTACATCAGGTGGCAGGAAATCAGTTAAATAGCTTATCAAAGCATTGAAAACATCTACAAATCCAACAAGAGATCGAAGAGAAGAATAGCAATTCTAGAAATAGAGAATCGACCACTTTCTGAAAGATAGGACGGGTGGAGAAGTGAATCCAAAGCGACGGGAAGAGAGACTGCGGGGGAAGGCCCCGGCTCTCGGCAAGCGGCAGAACAACAGAGCACAAAATCAGGACTTTTAAAAGTCTGTTCCATGGAGGGACATCGCTCCAGAGGCTAAACCAGGGTGAAGCCCATATGGGGGCAGCGTGGCCCCAGGTCCTGCAGGGTCACAGAAGGATCGGGGGTGTCTGAGTCTTGCAGAGCTCGCAGGTATTAGAGTGGGGAAGCTGGCTACAGAGACAGAGCTGAGGAGTGAGCTCTCAGCTTGGGGTCACCTTGAACTGGTTGCAGGCTGGGTGAGCTCAGAGTGCAGCTGGAGGCCGGGGAGATGGGAGTGATTGAGCACTTTTTTCTGAGGGCACACTGAGGAATGGGGCCCTGAGCTCTCAGCTTCTCCAGGCCGGAGATTGGGAAGCTGCCATTTTCATTCCCATCCTCCAGAATTCTACGGAAAGCATTCAGGAAACAAAAGCTCCCGAAAGTGAACACAAGCGGATTACTTAGCCTGGCCCCTGGTAAGGGTGGTGCAATTCTGCCCTGGGCAAAGATACTTGAGAATCACTACAACAGGCCCCTCCCCAGAAGATCAACAAGAAATGCAGCCAAGACCAACTTCACTTACCAAGGAGAACAGCGGAATTCCAGAGGAAGAGAAAGCAAAGCATGGAATTCATGGCTTTCTCCTCATGATTCTTTAGTCTTGCAGTAAATTTAATTTTTTTCTTCTGCTAATTTTTTAAAACTTTTACCCTTTCCTTTTTTAATGATTTTAACTAGTTTTATCTTAACAATACCTCTCATTAAAAAAATAATAATCTTTTTTGAACCTTCATTATTATAGTCATATTTTATCCTTGATTGTATCTAACTTTATTTTTTGTATACACATAGGGTTTTTTCTTCTAAAGAATTTGGGGTACAACTTCTTCTAATAGGACAAAATATACCCTAAATCTACCTCCGGGCTTGTTCTAGTCTCCAGCCTGAGCAAATTTCTCTCCACTTTCTTTTTCTTTATTCTCTAACTAACTTACTTTATCAACTCCTTTTTTAAAAATTCAAAAAAAATTTTTTTTTCATCTTTATAGGCATATTCTACTTCCTTGTGTTTACCCTTATATATGTTTTTCATTCTTTAAAATTTTGGGAAGGGGGATGCCTGTGTGGCTCAGTGGGTTAAAGCCTCTGCCTTCAGCTCAGGTCATAATCCCTGGGCCCTGGGATTGAGCCCCGCATCAGGATCTCTACTCGGTAGGGAACCTGCTTCCTCCTCTCTCTCTCTCTGCATGCCTCTCTGCCTACTTGTGATGTCTGTCAAATAAATAAATAAATATTTAAAATTTGGGGATGTAGTTTCTTCTAAGAGACCAAAATACTCTCAAAATTAAGTGGGTGACTCTGTTCATGTCACCAGTCTAATATATAGATATGTTTTCTTTTTCAATATTTTTTCTTTATTTGTTTTCTTTTAAAATTTTTTTTTCTGAACTTCTTTTTATACCCTTTCTCTCCCCGCCCCCACGATTTGGGGTCTCTTCTGATTTGGTTAAAGTGCATTTTCCTGGGATCTTTGCCACTACTTTAGTATTTTATTTGCTCCTTCATATATTCTTATCTGGACAAAATGACAAGGTGGAAAAACTCATTACGGAAAAAAAAAAAAAAAAGAACAAGAGTCAGTACCAAAGGCTAGGGACCTAGTCAATACAGACATTGGTAATATGTCAGATCTAGAGTTCAGAAAGACAATTCTCAAGGTTCTAGCCGGGCTCAAAAAAGGCATGGAAGATTAGAGAAACCCTCTCTGGAGATATAAAAGCCCTTTCTGGAGAAATAAAAGAATTAAAATCTAACCAAGTTGAAATTTAAAAAGCTAATAATGAGGTGCAATCAAAAATGGAGGTTCTTACTGATAGGATAAATGAAGCAGAAGAAAGAATTAGTGATATAGAAGGCCAAATGACCAAATGACCAAAAGAGAGACAAACAGCTACTGGACCACAAGGGGAGAATTTGAGAGATAAGTGACACCATAAGACGAAACAACATTAGAATAATTGAGATTCCAGAAGAAGAAAGAAAGCAGGGAACAGAAGGTGTATATTGGAGAGAATTATTGTAGAGGATTTCCCTAATATGACAATGGGAACAAGCATCAAAATCCAGGAGGTGCAGAGAACCCCCCTCAAAATAAAAAAAATAGGTCCACACCCCATCACCTAATAGTAAAATTTACAAATCTTAGTGACAAAGAGAAAATCCTGAAGGCAGCCCAGGAAAAGAAGTCTGTAACATACAATGATAAAAATATTAGATTGACAGCAGACTTATCCACAGAGACCTGGCAGGCCAGAAAGAACTGGCATGATATATTCAGAGCACTAAACGAGAAAAACACACAGCCAAGAATACTATATCCAGCTAGGCTAACATTGAAAATAGAAAGAGAGATAAAAAGCTTCCAGGACAAACAAAAACTGAAAGAATTTGCAAACACCAAACCAGATCTACAGGAAATATTGAACAGGTCCTCTAAGCAAAGAGAGACCCTAAAAGTAGTAGATCAGAAAGGAACAAAGACAATATACAGTAACAGTCACCTTACAGGCAATACAATGACACTAAATTCCTATCTCTCAATAGTTACCCTGAATGATAATGGGCTAAATGCCCTAATCAAAAGACACAGGGTATCAGAATGGATAAAAAAACACAAACCATCAATATGCTGCCTACAAGAAACTCATTTTAGACCTGAAGACACCTCCAGATTTAAAGTGAGAAGGTAGAAAACAATTTGCCATGTTAATGGACATCAGAAGAAAGCTGGGGTGGCAATCTTTATATCAGAACAATTAGATTTTAAGCCAAAGATTATAATAAGAGATGAGGAAGGACACTATATCATACTCAAAGGGTCTGTCCAACAAAAAAACCTAATAATTTTAAATATCTATGCCCCTAATGTGGGAACAGCCAAGCATATAAACCAATTAATAACAAAATCAAAGATACACATCAACAATGATACAATAATAGTAGGGGACTTTAACACTCCCCTCACTGAAATGGACAGATTACCCAAGCAAAAGATCAACAAGGAAATAAAGGCCTTAAATGACACACTAGACCAGATGGACATCACAGATATATTCAGAACATTTCATCCCAAAGCAACAGAATACAAATTCTTCTCTAGTGCACATGGAACATTCTCCAGAATAGATCACATCCTGGGTCATAAATCAGGTCTCAACTGGTATCAAAGGATTGGGATCATTCCCTGCATATTTTCAGACCACAATGATCTGAAGCTAGAACTCAATCACAAGAGGAAATTTGGAAAGAATCCAAATACATGGAGACTAAACAGCATCTTTCTAAAGAATGAATGGGTCAACCAGGAAATTAAAGAAGAATTGAAAAAAATCATGAAAACAAATAATAATGAAAACACAACAGTTCAAAATCTGTGGGACATAGCAAAGGCAGTTCTGAGAGGAAAATATATAGTGATACAAGCCTTTCTCAAGAAACAAGAAAGGTCTCAAATAACAACCTAACCCTCCACCTAAAGCAGCTGGAGAAAGAACAACAAAGAAAGCCTAAACCCAGAAGGAGAAGAGAAATCATAAATATCAGAGCAGAAATCAATGAAATAGAAACCAAAAAAACAATAGAACAAATCAATGAAACTAGGAGCTGGTTCTTTGAAAGAATTAGTAAGATTGATAAACCCCTGGCCAGACTTATCAAAAAGAAAAGAGAAAGGACCCAAATAAATAAAATCATGAATGAAAGGAAAGAGATCACAACCAACACCAAAGAAATATAAACAATTATAAGAACATACTATGAACAACTCTACGCCAACAAATTTGACACTCTGGAAGAAATGGATGCATTCCTAGAGACATATAAACTACCACAACTGAACCAGGAAGAAATAGAAAACCTGAACAGACCCATAACCAGCAAGGAGATTGAAACAGTCATAAAAAATCTCCAAACAAACAAAAGCCCAGGGGCAGATGGCTTCTCAGGGGAATTCTACCAAACATTTAAAGAAAAATTAATTCCTATTTTCCTGAAACTGTTCCAAAAAATAGAAATGGAAGGAAAACTTCCAAACTCATTTTATGAGGCCAGCATCACTTTGATCCCCAAACTAGACAAGGATCCCATCAAAAAAGAGAATTACTGACCAATATTCTTGATGAACACAGATGTGAAAATTCTCACCAAAATACTAGCCAATAGGATCCAACAGTACACTAAAAGGATTATTCACCATGACCAAGTGGGATTTATTCCAGGGCTGCAAGGTTGGTTCAACATCCACAAATCAATCAATGTGACATAATACATTAATAAAAGAAAGAAAGAACAAGAACTATATGATACTCTCAATAGATGCTGAAAAAAGCATTTGACAAAGTACAGCATCCATTCCTGATCAAAACTCTTCAAAGTGTAGGGATAGAGGGCACATACCTTGATATTATCAAAGCCATCTATGAAAAACCCACCACAAATATCATTCTTAATGGAGAAAAACTGAAAGCTTTTCTGCTAAGGTCAGGAACACAGCAGGGATGTCCATTATCACCACTGCTATTCAACATAGTACTAGAAGTCCTAGCCTCAGCAGTCAGACAAGAAAAAGAAATTAAAGGCACCCAAATCAGCAAAGAAGAATTCAAACTACCACTCTTTGCAGATGATAAACTATATGTGGAAAACCCAAAAGACTCCACTCCAAAACTGCTAGAACTTGTACAGGAATTCAGTAAAGTGTCAGGATATAAAATCAATGCACAGAAATCAGTTGCATTTCTCTGCACCAACAACAAGACAGAAGAAAGAGAAATTAAGGAGTCCATCCCATTTACAACTGCACCCAAAACTATAAGATATCAAGGAATAAACCTAACCAAACAGGCAAAGAATCTATACTCAGAAAACTATAAAGTACTCATAAAAGAAATTGAGGAAGACAAAAAGAAATGGAAAAATGTTCTATGCTCCTGGATTGAAAGAACAAATATTGTGAAAATGTCTATGCTACCTAAAGCAATCTACACATTTAATGCAATCCCTATCAATTTTTTTTACCCATTTTTTTCAAAGAAATGGAACAAATAATCCTAAAATTTATATGGAACCAGAAAGACCTCAAATAGCCAAAGGAATATTGAAAAAGAAAGCGAAAGTTGGTGGCATCACAATTCCAGACCTCAAGCTCTATTACAAAGCTGTCATCATCAAGACGATATGGTATTGGCACAAAAACAGACACATAGATCAATGGAACAGAATAGAGAGCCCATAAATAGACCCTCAACTCTATGGTCAACTAATCTTTGACAAAGCAGAAAAGAATGTCCAATGGAAATAAGACAGCCTCTTCAACAAATGGTGTTGGGAAAATTGGACAGCCACATGCAGAAAAATCAAGTTGGACCATTTCCTTACACCACACAGGAAAATGGACTCAAAATGGATGAAGGACTTCAGTGTGAAAAGGAATCCATCAAAATCCTTGAGGAGAACACAGGCAGCAACCTCTTCGACCTCAGCCACAGCAACTTCTTCCTAGGAACATCACCAAGGCAAGAGAAGCAAAGGCAAAAATGAACCATTGGGATTTCATCAAGATCAAAAGCTTTTGCACAGCAAAGGAAACAGTTAACAAAACCAAAAGACAATTGACAGAATGGGAGAAGATATTTGCAAACGACATATCAGATAAAGGGCTAGTGTCCAAAATCTATAAAGAACTTAGCAAACTCAACACCCAAAAGAACAAATAATCCAATCAAGAAATGGGCAGAGGACATGAACAGACATTTCTGCAAAGAAGACATCCAGATGGCCAATAGACACATGAAAAAATGCTCTACATCTTTCGGCATCAGGGAAATACAAATCAAAACCACAATGAGATACCACCTCACACCAGTCAGAATGGCTAAAATTAACAAGTCAGGAAATGACAGATGCTGGCGAGAATGTGGAGAAAGGGGAACCCTCCTACACTGTTGGTGGGAATGCAAGCTGGTGTGGCCACTCTGGAAAACAGCATGGAGCTTCCTCAAAAAGTTGAAAATAGAGCTACCCTATGACCCAGCAATTTCACTACTGGGTATTTACCCTAAAGATACAAATGTAGTGATCCAAAGGGGCACGTGCACCCAAATGTTTATAGCAGCAATGTCTATAGCAGCCAAACTATGAAAAGAATCTAGATGTCCATCAACAGATGAATGGATAAAGAAGATGTGGTATATATATATATATATATATATATATATAAATATATATATATCTATCTACAAATGTAATGGAATACTATGCAGCCATCAAAAGAAATGAAACCTTGCCATTTGCAATGACATGGTTTGTACTAGAGGATATCATGCTTTGCGAAATAAATCAATTGGAGAAAGACAACTATCATATGATCTCCTTGATATGAGGAAGTGGAGATGCAACATGGGGGGTTTGGGGGGTAGGAAAAGAATAAATGAAACAAGATGGGATCAGGAGGGAGACAAACCATAAGTGACTCTTAATCTCACAAAACAAACTGAAGGTTGCTGGGGGGAGGAGGATCAGGAGAGTGGGGTGGGGTTATGGACATTGGGGAGGGTAGGTGCTATGGTGAGTGCTGTGAAGTGTGTAAACCTGGCGATTCACAGACTTGTACCCCTGGGGATAAAAATACATTATACGTTTATTAAAAAAATGAAAGAAAGAAAGAAAGAAACTCACCCTACATTCCAAAGCTTCCCTCTCCTCCACTTTACCCACTACAACCGTCCCAAGATTTTTATCCTCTAAAAGAAATAGATCAGTCCACACTCCAACCAGTACAGCCTTTGAAAGGTAAAGGGCATGTTGTTTTCTATATTTTATTATAAAAGTAATACATGGTCTGTACAGAAAGAGTCTTGACGGCAAGAAGTGCTGAGACTCAAAAGGAACCAGGACAGTCAGTGATCTGGGACCACACTGTCTGCGACTTTTAGGACTTCAAGCTTCAGGATTCACACAGATGTCCCTGGAAGGGTCCTTCTCTTCCTTTGGAACCATGGCATCCTCTTGTCCTCCCTCAGGGGAACTGGGCCAGGCATCCTGGTGTCTCTGATTCTCTTTCCCCGGGCCGCAGGCAAGATAATGGAGGCTAAATTTGGTTCTGGTAATCTGCCTCTGCCTCTGCCTCTTCCTCCGGGTGCAAGAGAAGTGAGTAGGTGATGGTATTCTCAGCCTATGGAATGCAGAAGGGAGCAATTCACAGGAATGAAAACAGCAGAGGAGGAGGCGGAAGGAGGAGATGGCTGGGGTTGCTCACCTCAATTTTGGCAGCCTCTTCAGTATCAGTGACATTGGCTGTGGGCAGAAAGAACAGGGGTCAGGGACGCGTGGGGGCTCGGTCAGTCAAGGGTTAACCTTCTGCTCAGGTCACAATCTCAAGGTCCTGGGATGGAGCCCTGAATCTGCTTCTCCCTCTTCCTCTGTCCCCCACCCCCACTCATGCTCACTCTCTCTTTCTCTCTCAAATAAGAAAATACAATCTTTAAAAAAAAATTAGAACAGAGATCAGCCCACTGCACGGTAGTGGCCGCTGCAGAAGGAAGGCCCCAACCAGACACGAAGAAACAAGGACCTGCAGACCGAGTTCTCTGCGGCAGACTCAGCCTCTGCTCCTGGCCACACGGGCAGAGGGAGGCCCTCATCTGCCCTGCATGCTTTTCAGAGAATTGCTGACTTTTTCTAGAAACCAACCCGCCGGCTTTAGGAACCGGAGATCCTGGGGAAGAGATAGGGGGATGTTCAGTATCACCGGGAGGTCAAGTTGAGTTTTTTGCTGGCCACAGTCTTCAGGGAGAGAAGACTGGGGGACGGTTCAGCCCTGGCCCGATGCAGTGGGTTGGGGCGGGGGGGGGGGGGGGTTGAAGAATGTGAGGCTCCGCCACATTAAAATGGAAGAAAGCGCAACAGTGAAAGCGAGCGGAGGAGGGAAGGAAGCAAGCCGACAAGCCAGGACTTTCCCTGGTAAATAGCTAAAACACACCAAATTCCTACATGTTTTTTTGCCAGTGAACTCGCTCACTCACTCACTCACAGTGTGAAAAGTAGTCTCAGTATCTGCAAAGCAGCATTCCTTAGGCAGGGGTGGGGGTGGGAGGGTGAGACAGTGCTTCCAGTGTCTCCACTCACCCCCACCCCCACCCGGCACACAGTCTCTGTTGGCCATGTTCCAGATTCTGGAACAAAGCACCCCCTGAATTCTCCTTCTAATGCATTCTCAACAATCCTAGTGACCTAGCTTGCTGATGGGAAACCGTCAGACCCCCTGCCTCGCTGTGGCGAGAGTGCTGGTGAAATGGATTTGCGCCAGTGCAGACAGAGCCAAACCTCCAAGGGGCTGTTCCAGTTGTGTTTGGGCTTTTCTCTGGATCTGGCTTGGCCTGGTGCGGGCTCAGGCCTGCATCCCATTGGACACGGCCAAGAACACAAGGGCCTTGCTCAAAGCACAGCGGGACAAGTGCCATTGCGCTCAAGCTCTCGAATCTGTTGGTTCCGCTCTGAGTCACACTCCGGCCCACTGACGCAGAGCCCCTGAGGGCCTCTTTTTCCTCTGCTTCTGCTAGCCAGGAGCCCCTCGAGAAATTTCCAGGTTCCCTGGCGCTCTCACTTAGCTACAGGCAGGAGGTCACCTGGAATACTCCTGCTCCCACCTGGGCCAGGGGTTGGAGAGTCACTGACTCTCAGAATGTCAGACCCAGAGGGCTTTGAGGTCACCAGGCCAATCTGCCCATTTCCTCAGGGAGGTGACTTCAGGCCATAGTGGGGAACGTGCAAGTTTCCACCTGCTGCTGGTGACAGAGCAATGGCCAGGCCCATGTTTAATAAAAGTACACACGTGGGCACCAGAGCCAAACTCTGCCCAGCAGGGAAGCCTGGGAATGCACCCAGTCACCTAGAACTTTCTCCAGCCCACATGTCCCCGTAATGCCTCATTCTTCCCCATCACTCCCTGAGACAGACTCCTCAGCCTCTCCACGGATCATTCCCTGGGTCTCCCTCTCTTTTCCTCTTATTCCCGCGTGTCTCAGCCTCACAACTCCTAACCTCTGGCCTGTGCCAACTCTGCCAAACCCCACAGAAGGACCCAAACATCTCTGATGTCCTGTTCTGGAAACGTTCCCAGCATTCCTGGTTCCAAAATTTGACACAACCCTCCCCTCTGGATCTGCGGCAGGTGGTCCTCTCCCTCTCATCCCCAGTGAGGTCCTCTTCAGGCCCAGGAGTTAGTCTCAGAACGGACCAAGCGATTTGAGCCCCTGCCCTCCTCCACCGCCCCCTCCCTGTCCTGTGCTCCCAGCTGAACTCACACAAGCCGCTTCCTGGGGGCTCCAGTCCACCCGGCAGCCCCAGGCAGGGCACCTTGAGCCCCCAAGCAGGGAACTGCACTCACCTGGTTCCTCAGGGAGGGGCTCTCCCATTTCCCTGTGCTTGGGGTTTCCTAGGGGAGCTATGAGGGGCACAGAGGAGGTTAGTAGAGGTACAGGGTGGGGCCTGAGTCCTCAGGCAAGGACCAGGGGCTGGAACCGGTTAGAACCAACAGAGACCCTCCCCTCCCCCACCCCCATGGAGCCGCTTTTCCTCCTCCTCCTCCTCCTCTCCTGCCCCAGACCTGCCCACCCTATAGAAGGGCCATTGAGTTAACCATGGGGACCCCTGGGACTGTCAGAAAGGCCGTTTGGCTGTATCTTTCTCAGGCTTGCCCTGCCCTGTAAAAAAGCTCTTTTCCCTCCCGAGAGTCTCTGTGCATCTCAATGGGGAGCCCGGCTGTGCACCGACCCAAAGGGCCTTGTGAGGTACGAGGGGTCCGAGGGGCATCTTTCCTCTCCCCTGTGGCTCCGAGTCTTCTTCCCTCTTCCCCCTCTTCTATCTCCGGGTGACTTTAGACTTTCTCTCCCACCAAGCTAGCTTTCCGGGCGATGAACCGTGACAACTTGCTTATTCCACTTCTCGGGCCCCTCGCCTCCTTCTCAGCTCCTTCCGGGCGGTACGAGGGGGAGGAACCGCTTTCCAAGAGTCGGAGTTCCCCGGGCACCCCTCTGTGAGCAGGCGGTCGCTCAGTGACGCGGTCTCCCTGCCGGCACACCGTGCTAGGCGCAGGGGAGACCAGGGGGCAGGAACGAGGACTTCCCGGGACTTCCTTCCCGGCGTCTTGCCTCCCGCTGGGGAACACAGTTTCCTTCTCTCCTGTGGCCTCTGTGGTCTGCATGACCCGGCCCTTGCCCACGTGTCTGCCCAGCCTCATCTGCCTTCCCTGCGCCTTGCAGGTTTTGGTTTCCAGCCGCAGGGCCCTTACCGCCCCTCCTCGCTCCTCCCCCGCCCCTGTCCCAGCCACAGTGCTCTTCCTTTCTGTGCCTTGGCCCCCAGCCAAGCAATGCTCTTCCAGGCCTCTCTGCCAGGCTGGTGCTACCAGCTACCCTCCGACACGTCCCCTCCTGGGTCAGGAGGGCGGCTCTCTCGTGTGCTGTTATGTACCCGGCACCGGGCGGAGTGTCAGCCCTGCTCAACCCCATACCATCCTGTGAGGGCCCCACTAGTGCCCTCATTTTCCAGATGAAACAATACAGGCACAGAGATGGTGAAGAACTCACCCAAGGTCACACAGCTGGTGAGCTGTGGAGCTGAGATTTAATTAGGGGTGCGGGGGGGGGGGGGCGGTCCGACTCCCCCATGTGTGTTTTGGTCACTACATATACCACTGACTCTTGCAAGCTTCTCTAACCACTCGCCTGGGCTGCATCACATGGGCTCTTGTGGCCCCCTCCCCCATCACAGCCTTGGTGACTCGACTAAAGCTTTCATCCCACCTAACTTGAATGATTTACTTGTCCTGTCTTCCCCACCGCACTGGGAGCCCCTGGAGAGCAGGGCCTGGACTTCTTATCACCCAGGGTGCCTAACACAGTGCTGGACCCATAAGCAAGTTTTTTCAAGCCTTGTTGAATAAATGCCTGAATTTATTTCACTCAGTCTGCTATGTCTGTGTCTGCCTTCCTGCCTTCGGCTCAGGTCGTGATCCCAGGCTCCCTGTTCCACGGCGAGCCTGCCTCTGCCTCTCTCTCTCTGTCTCTTATGAATAAATACATAAAATCTTTTAAAAATAAATAAGCAAATGAATTAACGAATAAAATATGGGGCTATGTCTGAATTATAAGGATTCTCTGAGCCCAGAGAGGAGGGTCCTGGCTATGGTTGGGGTTAAAGCCTGGGCCAAGTAGGAACGGACAGCAAGAGGAACCCAGAAAAGCCACAAACCTGAAGTTTGCTTTTGCCTGAGGCGGAACCAGGCCACAGCAGCCACGAGGCTGGCCACTGCAGCAGAGCCAGCGACTGCAGCCACGACCGTCATCATCACGGAGGAGTCGCTCCGGTCGGACTCTGGGGGAGACAGACCTCAGGATACGCAGCAGCCTCCCACGTCCCACCCTGTACTCCAAGGCTTCTCTTCAGGAGCTGCTTTGTGTCTGGGTCCCTTGTCCCTTGTCTGGGTCCTCCCCAAACCTCACCTGTGGGGATGACACGGTGGCTGGACTTGTGCCTCCCTGCCAACAGGTGTCTCTGCTCATCCAATAAAGGCAGAGTGGGGGGGGGGGATGCGAGCTCAGAGAGAGAAGGGAGGGGGACCCAAAGCCTCCCCTAGTTGGAGGCACCGAGACTCCATCCCACAAGAGCTAGAACTGTTGGGAACAAGTCATGTCTTGGGGAGTGAACAGACATGACATGTGACCTGCCTCAGAGCTCTCGCCCCTCCTGCTGCCCAGGGCCAATATTCATCACGCCCCGTTCCTCCCCGCTCTGCCTCTGTGCGCACATGTGTGTGCTCTGACATGTCTCAGATCTCCCAGGAGGCCTCTACGACCTTCGCCACAATTGCCCGTCCCCTCACTGTCCTCCTCCCTCCATCCTGACGGAGCTCCCACCTCGGACGGAGATGGCCACAGGCTGTGAGAAGCGCAGCATCTGGCCTATCATTCCCGTGCAGTGGTAGTCACCGCTGTGACTGAGGTTGGCTTCTGGGATGAAGAACGTGGAATTCAGAGAGGAGAACTGCTTGGATTTTCTATCCTGGAAGAAGGTGATCTTGTACAGGTGCCGGTTCTGCCAGCTATGGCACCTCAGCACGATGGGGTCCCCTATCTGGAACACCAGGCGTCGGGTCTGGAGCAGCAGCCAGTCTGAAAGACACAAAGGGACCCTAGGACCTGGGAGGTCTTGACTCAACTCTGAGGCCATCCTTACCGGTGGGACACGCTGTGGGCGGAGCGAAGAGCTTGACACCTGGTGTCTCAGGGTAGCTCCATTTTGGGGGAGCTCGGACTTCTTGGGCCTCTTCTAGGCCTTGGGTTCCTCCTCTGTGAAGATGGACAGAACAATCCCACGCAGCTACAGCAGTTCCCGGCACATAGTAGGTGCTCAGGATAAGCCTGTCTTCTCTTTGCTGTCCTGGGAGAAGGCAGCTGCTGCCCTGTCCTGCCCAACAGGCTCTTTCAGGAAGAGAGCCCGGGGTGCAGTCTGACCTAGGAGATGACATGTGAGGGGACACAGCAGAGACAAGTCTTTCGGAAGAGTGAGAAGTCATGGACCTCCAAAAAGTATTAGCTTATTTGATGTAATTTGGTAAATGTGGAGTTTTACTTCAGCAGAGTCTTTGAGGTCATTGGCCTGCTGTCTTTTTTCCCTTCCAATGTTCATCCTTCGACTGAGGAAGACGAAATACTTAGTATGTTTGTTGTGTAGGGAATAAAGCCTAAGGTGGAAATTTGTCCTCCTGACCTCGGCTCACGTGCTCCATTTCCCTAAAGCTGGAGGATGGAGCAGAGCTGGAATTGGAAAGAGAGTTAGAGGAGAAGACAACAGCAGAATCAGAAGGGGGCACCTGGTGGCTCACTGGATGAAGCGTCTGCCTTCGGCTTGGGTCATGATCCCAGGGCCCTGGAGTCGAGACCCTGTGTCGGGTTCCTGCTCAGTGGGGAGCCTGCTTCTCCCTCTCCTCCTGTGACTGCCCCCACCCCCAAGCTCATGCTCTCCCTCTCTCTCAAATAAATAAATGAAATCTTGGGGGAAAAAAATCAGAATTAGAAGGGAGTGAGGGCAGGGGGGTGGGGTGCAGGAAGAGTGACGAGGCCAACCAAGTCTCAGCACTGGCTGGGGACACAGCCACGGATGCAGGAGGAGATGGTCAGTACCAAGGGAGTGAGTGACGACACAGAGAAGTCAGCCGCAGCTACAGCGGGAATTCGAGGGGTGGAGGGTGGCACCAGACCCTGTTCCTTGGGTGCCATGAGCTAGAAAACCCCAGGCCCCCTGTCAGGGAGGCACGTCTACCTTCCACCCAAATCCCTGCCTTACAACACTGCACAGTCCTCCTCTTGGAGGACCGAGACCCTGGCTGGGCACTATGCACCAGGATGAAGCTGAGCCGTCCTGGTTCCCTAGACTACCTCTCTCGCGAGATTGGATTAGGGCAGGTGGGGATGCCAAGATGTGTAAAGCGCTGAAAAAAATAAAGTAGAACCCAGAGAAAATACCAATGTTGCCATGTAGCACCAGCAACCAATTCCGGCACTTCTCTTCCCTGCTGAGGGAATCCCCATCACAGAAGACCTACGTGGCTGGGAATGGTTTTTCTTCTGTGGAGTCTCTGCTGCTACCAGGTTATAACCTAGATAATGGGGACTATCTGCCTTCGGCTGGTCTGTGCAAGGGGGGCAACTTAGCGCTCTTTAAGAACATTTGTCTTGGTGCAAATCTTAAAGGCAGGGTCAGGTTCCTGTCCGTGGCACTCATGAGAGGTTCTTCAAGTAATCGAAGGGCTTTCCCACCCATCTGGGAACAAAACTCCTCTGCGTTCTCCCGGAAGCCTTGCAGAGAAGCGATAATGCCCACACCTTCTTCACATGCCAGTGGCTACGTGGGGACACACTCAGTCTCAGGGGGTGGGAGGCCCTCACCTCCTTGCCTTCCTGCAGGGGCAGGACACAGATGTCGGGCCTCAGGAGCTTCCCTCTGGGCCTGTCACTTCCTGCTGCCTGGAGAGGGTGGGGGTGACAGGCCTGCTGTGTGCTTTTGAGGAAAATGTAGGCGTCTGGGGAGGGAAAGGGCCTCCACGAAGAGTGACGATGACAGTATTCATTGTCATCGCATAGTGGCTCTACTTTTTTGCCAGAAGCTTTGTAAAATCATTCATTTAACAAATATTTATTAACCCCTGCCCTTGTCAGGGGCTAAAAATGCAAACACAGTTAAAACACAGCTTCCAGGGGAACCGGGGTGGCTCAGTCGGCTAAGGGTCCAACTCTTGGCTTCGGCTCAGGTCATGAGCTCAGGGTTGTGAGATGGAGCCCTGTTTCGGGCTCTGTGCTGGGTGTGGAGCCTTTCTCCCTCTCCCTCTGCCCTCCTCTCCCCCTCTTTCTCTAATGAGGAAAAAAAAAAGGATCAACACAATTTTCAGGTCAAGTTGCATGGGGGCAGGGAGATGCTGATTCCCACAAGGACCTGGGGAGGGAGGCATTAAAACCCCCATGAGTAGACAAGGAATCAAACCCAAGGGCAGATGGATCACCATGGCTGGTGGTGTCCAGGCTGAAGACCCAGTTGTGGTCTGTCTATGCTTTGTGATGGCTACAAAAATGGGTTTTTAGGCAGTCAGAATTTCCTTCTGCTTCTCTCATACCCTACGTGCTTGTCTATAGCCTTGTAACCTTGCTCCATCAGGACTGAGGCAAAATTGAGGACTGAGGAATCTCTTAGGACCATCCAGCGCCACCACACGTACTAAGCAAAGGGAGTGGATGAAAAGGGAAGTGAGTGGACAAAAACATCTTCCAACAACTCACAGCCCTGCTTCCCAGGAAACAGGCTACCCCTCTTCCCTAAAAACCTCTGCCGTGTTAGCAGATTTCATCTTTCCCTATTCACCCAGTCCCTCCCTGGGCCCTTCCTCCACTGACCGGAAGTCACGTCCAGATGCACAGCGTCACTGAGGCTGGTCTGGCTGGTCTGGCACCTGTACTCCCCACTGTCCTGTTTTCTGGCCTTAAAGCTGTAGTTGGAGTTGACCAGGGTTGGGATGAAGCTCCCATTATGGAACCACTGGGTGACGTGATCTGCAGCGGCGTGGGCTCCCTGGCACTTCAGAGTCACGTGATCCTCCTGGAGCACATTGACCCATGGGGGCTCGAGGTCCAGCACAGCCTTCGGGAGACCTGCTGAAGGGCAGAGAGAGGAGGAAGCAGGAGCAAAGGGGGCCCTAAGAGCCGAAGCGGCCCCCGAATTTCAGTGAAGCCCCGTACTGTTGTGTGACTGTAGGTAATTCCTCTTACTCATGTGTCCCACCACAGGGGCCTACAGGAAGCCAGGTCCACTCAGGGAGCTTGACCTTTCCCCAGGAAGAGAGGGCAAGGTAAGAGAAAGGAAGCAGGGGTAAAGGGAACACTAGAAATATATGTATACCTCAACAGGGGGCACCTGAGGCAGTTCTTTCTTTTTCTTTCTTTCCTTTTTTCTTCCTTCCTTCCCTCTCTCCCTTCCTTCCTCTGTTTCTCTCTCTCTCTCTCTCTCTCTCACACACACACACACACACGCACGCACGTGTGCGCATGTGCACCCACACACATACTACACATACATACCTTTCTGAAACTCACCTTCTTCCCCTACAAACAGAGGCGTTTTGGATATTAGATAAACTCTCTCCAGAGCCGGATGAAGGCATCTGGTGGAGGTATCCATCGTGAGTCAGACATCAGGTTTCTCTTCTGACCTGATGTCAGTCTTTGCCCCTTAGAATAGACCTATCCTCACACCCAAGTACAGAGGAGTCTCTGTGTCCTCAGGAGGATAAAGAAAGAGGAAAGGCTGGAGGGCCAGTCTAGGGAGCCCTGGGTTCAGTGCCTCAGGGAGAACTGCACCCCACCCTCGTGAGATTCCTGGGAGGCAGGGAGTTAACTGCCACAGAGAAAGAAGTGCCCGGCAGAGTTTACAACACCAAGCTGCAATCTGGGGTATCTCTTCCTAATTCTTTCTAGGCCTTGAAGCCCTCAGATACATGCAAAGTGGAGGATTTATCAACACGGGAGATAACCTTGGCAGATGATGGGATTTTGTGTGCAACTGAGACTAAAAATGTCTGAGGTCTTGATTTTACTGAGAGAGGACGAGCTGTTTTCTGTGACAGTATCTGTGACGTCTCACCCTAACAGAACCAGAAGGATTCAAGCACCTGCTGCCTATCCTGCGCTCCCTGGGAGGAGGGGAAAGAGAAAGGGGAGGGGCAGGGAGGGGCAGGGCATCTGCTTCCTGGCCCCACCCAAGTACTAGGTTACTGGTGCATTCAGGGCACCTCCAAGTGGGTGCTGGGAGCAGAGGAAGAGTGTGGCTGGGGGAGGGAGAGGATGTGGGTGGAGCACTTACCAGGTGTCCCAGCAACTGGAGCTGTAAGAAAGTGAAGATCAGTCCAGAGTTTAGATTTGATGATTCATCATTACAAGAATCACTTCAAAAAAAAAAAAAAAAAAAAAAAATCCCTCCATGCAAATCCCTTTAACTCCCTTGCCCTTCCTTATCTCTTGTTAAATTCAGCTATACTGTCCATGCCTTGACTTGTTCATCTGTGGGTCACTAAAATGAGCACATAAGCAGATGGATCAGTAGTATCTCTATAAATTTGGGGTCACCATTTTCAAAAGGACATTGAACTGCCATTCTGACACGTTTTTCTAGTAAATTTGCTCTGCTGTTCTCAGCAGGGACACTCATCTTTTCCTCACTCCCAAAACTTTCCTGTCTTCTGCCTCCAATCCCTTCTTGCTTAAAGTGGATGCCTTCCTTCATTCTTCACAGAAAACAAAAGTAGTTGGGCAGGCAATCTCACACCTTCCCTCAACTCAAATGTCGAACCTCTCTGCCCCTCTGCCCAACTTCCTTTCTTGCTGTTCCCTAGGAAAGTCTCTCCCCTCCTCTCCAAGATCAGTCTCCACCCTGGTTCGCAAACCCTGTCACCCTCACAAGGATTTCCCTCTCTCTGTTATCCTCATGCTCTTCTGCATCACCAATTTCTCCTCAGCTGGTTCTTTCCCATTAACATAAGCATAGTCCAGATCTTTCATTAAAAAAACAAAACAAAACAAAAAACACTTCTCACTTGATCCCACATATAATTCCAGAATTATTTCTCTGCTCCCTTTCATAACCAGATTTCTTAGGGTTGTTTTGTTTTGTTTTGTTTTCTACATGGACTGTGCTCCTTTCTACTCATTGAGCTCCCATAACACCAGCCCTCTTTAAATTCTTCTAACTCGCGGCTCTTGTGTATGCAGATCCCTCCTCTAGACCCAGTTTTCTTTATCTCTTCAAATGGCTAGATCCTTGCCTTGCTCAAAGTCCCAGCTCAAGTGTCATCTCCTCAGAAAAAGCTTTCCCTATCATCGTGGTTATTATCCTCTCTGCTTCCCCACAAAGACTGTTCTTATCACAGTATCCTGTTTACATCTTTGTGGTCCTTTCCAATTTATATTTATGCCGATTTATCCATTTATTTGTTGTTTATATCTCCCAGGAGAATGGAAGGTCAAAGGGGGAAGCAGCCATATCAATTTTATTTGCCAGTGCTCTGGGAAATCACTTATTGAATGAGTCTAGCTGGGAGATAAAAGGGGCCACAGTTGTACTGACAATAGGACCTGAAGGATATATGCACATGAGGGAAAATTTTTCTTAAGATTTTATTTATTTGTTTGAGAGAGAAAGAGTGAGAGAACTTGAGCAGGGTGGGGGGCAGAGGGAGAGGCAGAAGCACACTCTCTGCTGAGAAGAGAGTCTGACTTGACCCTGGAACTCCAGGATCATGACCTGAGCCGAAGGCAGATGCTTCACCAACTGAGCCACCCAGGTGCCCCCACATAAGAAATTTAAGAGGCAATATTGGGGGAAGCTGGCCCTTGATGAGAGTGAAGGTAATGTGAGTGGATGGCTAGGGAAAAGGTTACTCATGCTCACACAAATAGAAATGTTAGGAAGAGGAGTACATCTGTAAGGGGAAGAGAAGTTGAGTTTGAATATAGTTTGTTTCTGAGCCGGTATATCAGTGTGAGGGTGTCCAACCAGCAGGTGGAAACACAAAACTGTAGTTGACACAAGCAAGAAAGACAGGTCTGGAAGTTGTTGACACAGCAGTGATAGCTGAGAACCAGAGTGTGTCAGATTGGCAAGACGGATGGTGTAGAAAGAAGTAGAACCTAAGAGGAAGGAAAGAGGAGCAACAAGAAAGAGATGAGAAGAGTGGAGAAAAGTTGTCAGCCATTTACTCAATCTACACTCAACCAACAGTCATGAAAACACACTCAATAGAGTCGTTGTAAGGCAGACAAAGACCTTGTGCTTTAGGGTCAGGAAGGCTGTCTTGTCTTGTTCATTGGTAAATCTCCAAGTCCTAGAACAGGGCGTATTCACACATTTATTTAAGGCAGTTTGTGGAATCTGTAGGAAGCAGGAAATGCAGTGTCCACATTACCTGGCTGTAGAGGAAGAGCCACTTGGGGCATGGGAATGTAGTAAAGAGGGGGCAATGGGGGCCTTAGTTAGTACGCAACAGAGCAGCCCTGGAGGCATTTAAGTGCGGTGACTCAGCTGCACTTGAAGACATCATGGCCTTGGTGTGCGGCATAGATTCAGAGGAGAGGAGACAGGAGCAATTGAGATGGGGCCAGAGGTGTTGTCAAAGCTGGGTTATTGAGGGATGCAGTCAAATGCTCTACCCCTGAGCTATACCCCCTGGTTACTGAGGGATGAAGACCTAAAGATAGTGCTCCAAATAAGGATGGGGAAAATGGAGCCAATCCTGGGTGACTTAATGAAAGGGCAAGTGGAAGAAAAGATCAAGTTTTGCCCAGGAGTCTTGCCCAGGCGACTGGCACATTGGTAGCTGAGATGGACCTTTAGACCTCTCAAGGTCTAAAGCTTCCTTTCCTTCACGTGAAAAATGACATAGTCCAATGCTCCTTTCACATGTTATTCAACTTCAGTCCATTTCATCCTGCTCATCAAGGAATACTCTCTCCTCTTCACCTCCACTTCTTATCTCAGTATCATTTAGAAGTGAGGGTCGAAGGCTCCTAGAGATGACCAGATTTTACTATCAGTCATAGCACCTAACTCGAGAGTGGCTCCATGTCTTCCTCTGGGGCCACTGTAAGGTGTATTTGAGGGTGGGAACTCTAGGAATTGAGCTTGGAGAGATAATCCTAGCAATAAGTCTCCCCTAGCTGGCCTCCTAGACTTCCTCCCACAGGCACCAACAGTCCCTGGCCTCCATCTTGACCTAGGACCCTGACTTTCTCCCTGATCACAGCCAGGACCTATCCCCATGTGTGTGTACAACCCCTGCTCCCTGGATAACCCGAACTCTCCTTGCTTCTTCCCTGGGGAAATCCAACACATAAACAGAATAAGCTTCTGCTGCTTAACAGAGAATGGTTACTTCCACCTCCACCCCAAGTGTGCTATTGCTTCCTCCCCACCCTTTATCTAAGACAGCATTCGTCCTTCCACCTAAGATTTGGTCCCTGTGAAACACAAATTTCTAAGGAAGGAAAACACCCTGGCCCCTCATTAGTGACTCAAGTCTGCGTCACTAGACTTTCCCTAGAGCAGGTTCAGGTGTAGGTGGTAGCAGAACATCAGGGACCTGGCTGCCCAGTGATACCGGGCAAAAGACACTAAAAACTACAACAAACACTCTGCCAGCTTTATCATTTGCCAAGGCCAGTGGGTCTGTCAGAGTTTGTCTTCATCAACCTTCTTCACCCTCCTCGTTTTCCTGAACGGCTCCCACGCTACCCCTCATCCTCACCAAAGCTCAGCCCAACCTAGGGAAGCAGCAGCTGAGTTAGGAAAGTGCATCTGCCTCTGTCCCTCAGGAGGCCACGGACTCACCCAGAAATAGCAGAGCTGTCCACAGCAGCATGTCCCCCAAAGGATGGCAGGGCATGCAATCGGCCCCGTCACCAGCAGCAGCAGGGATGGGGAGGAACGAGGGAATCCACATCAGCTGTGGCTCACGTTGGCTCCAGCAGCACCAGGGTGGCAGGTGAGAGCTTCTCTTGAGACTTGACAGATTGTACCCGAGAGGACGGGCAAATTCTGAAGTCCAAAAGAGGAAGTGAAAAGAAATGCTGTTTTATCATAGGCTCCTCCCCTTCCACCCTTTTTCCTCTTCACTGTCCCCTCCTAGAAGATTCAGAGCTTCCCAGAACAGGTCTGGCTCAGCCCAATTCCAAATTCACGGAAATTTTAGAAACTGGGAAACAACTTCCTCTTCTTCTGGGACACAGCTCGGCTCAGCCTCTGGGAGTAAGAGGGGAACAGTCATCCAGTTCAGCTCCAAACTTCCGATCTGTTCCGATCTCTTTAGATAAGGCAACAGAGCAGAAGGTGCAGCCAGTTTTCTCTGACTTCTAGCTCCATTTGGATGGAGATGCTCCTGAAACTGGTGATGGTGAACTTGAGGCCACCCACCATCATTTGATTTTCTTTGTTATCATAATCTCTGACTTATTCCTGGATTGTGGAGCAAGAACAAGGATGTTGTCAGGGTGGCACCAGGATGGTTATGCTCATCCTCTTATTCCAGCATTCATTCCTTTATTTTATTTTAAGATTTATTTATTTATTAGAGAGAGCACACTCATGCATGTGAGTGTGCAAGGGAAGGGGGAAGGGTAGAGGGAGGGGGATGAAGAAGACTCCCCACTGAGCACAAAGCCAGACATGAGGCTTCATGTCAAGACCCGGAGATCATGACATGAACCAAAATCAAGAGTTGGACATCCAACTGACTGAGCCATCCAAGCACCTCTCACGTTCATTTTTTTGCTTGTTCTTTCACCAGACAATCTTCTGAATACCAACTTGTGCCCTGGTTCTTTATCTTTACCATCTTCAATCCCATCACCATTTCTATCACTGTGGCATGGTGAAGGAGTCTGGGCCTTGGGACTATATAAGTCTAGTTTTGAATGCCAGCTCAGATTGCTTGTCTAGGAAGGTAATCATGCCTACCCTTCAAGCAGGATTTCTTAGCCTCAGTACTTTTGACATTTTGGGTCAAATAGCTCTCATTGTGAGGAACTATCCTGTCCATTGCAGAATGATTAGGAACATCTCTGCTCCCACCCACTAGATGCCAGTTGCACCCCTAGTTGTGAAAATAAAAATGTCTCTAGACATGGACAAATGTCCTCTCAAAGGCAAAATTGCCCCAGGTTGAGAATCAATGCACTCAAGGTCTTTGGAAAAGAAAAGAAAATTCAAGTACTAGCAAAATGCCTGGTGTATCATACGTATCCAATGAAGGGTGGTTTCCTTTTCCTGCTTTCTGTCATCATCTTCCTCACTGTTTGTTCACCCTCAACATCTCCAGAAAATAAATTGCTCTTCTTTGGGCCCCTTCCTGGGGGCCCAAATGCCCTCATAGGAAGCAAACTTCAAGACTCAAGGAACTAACACTGTAAAATCTCTTCTCAGATCCATAATCTTCAGAAATCCTTAGCTACAGGCTTTTACTACTGGCCCCATTCAGTGTTCCTACCCCATTCAGTGTTCCTACCCCAATCTACTTCCAGCTCTTATCTCATTTTTTAAAAATATTTTATTTATGTATTTGTCAGAGAAAGTGAGCACAGGCAGACAGAGTGGCAGACAGAGGCAGAGGGAGAAGCAGGCTCCCTGGTAAGCAAGGAGCCCAATGTGGGACTCGATCCCAGGACGCTGGGATCATGACCTGAGCCGAAGGCAGCTGCTCAACCAACTGAGCCACCCAGGTGTCCCTCTTATCTGATTTTTTAAAAATTGTATTTATTTATTTGAGAGAGAGAGAGAGAGCACGAGATGGGGGAGGGTCAGAGGGAGAAGCAGACTCCCTGCCGAGCAGGGACCCCTATGTGGGACTGGATCCCAGGACTCCAGGATCGTGACCTGAGCCGAAGGTAGTTGCCCAACCAACTGAGCCACCCAGATGTTCTCTTATCTGATTTTTAGGTGAATTTCTTGACCAGTGACAAGACTCCAATGATCTGACATCAATACTTCAAAAATATCTTTAGAAACTGATAAAGTTAACTTGTATATTAAGACCCACAAAATGGAAGCCCCATGGCCAGTGGCCTGGCCCATGACACAAAATCTAAACCTAAGTTAGCTTGTGCTTACAGGAAACACCTGTCAAGGAAACCTTACAGACACCAATCACAATCTTCCAACTCAGCTCTAGATAGCTTACCTTATCCTAGAAAATAGGACCTGCTGACCTCATAGGAAAATCCCCAAACTTCTAGCCAATCAAGCTATTTTCTAGTTGCCTCTTCTATTGCTCTATAAAACTCACTTTTCCTGGGATACCTGGGTAGCTCAGCTGCTACAGTGATGTACACTGTAAAGCACTGCACAGTCCTCAACCCAGTGGTACATCCCTTGTAGTTATTAATTTGGCTCTGTGAGACGTAAGGCTTAACTAAGGAAATGGGGTCCTCCGTTTTCAAAGAATCAAGTGCGTCACTCTCCAGCATACCTGCTTAGTTGATGTCTAAGAACCACAGTCCTGGAAGCTGTAGGCATCTATAAAAATGGCAAAATCTTACTAAGACAAGCTAGAATTACAATGGCTTTAATGGGAAACATTCTAGTTTGACAAGATCATTCATTTAAGAAGTGCATTTGAAAGTAAGATTTCCAACTCAAACAAACATAGTGGGCTATTTTAATTGGTATGCAGAAGCTTCCAAAAGTCTTCAAGGTTCCAAAATTTATTCATTTATTTGAGAGAGAGAACATGAGAAGTGGGGGACCAGAGGGAGAAGCAGACTCCCTGCTGAGCAGGGAGCCTGATGTGGACTGGATCCTGAAACTCCAGGATCATGACCTGAGCTGAAGGCAGTTGTTTAACCAACTGAGCCACCTGGGCATCCTTGAAAGTTTTTTTTAAATAGCTCTATGGTCAGAAGTTGACCAAATTGGAAGCTGATATTCAGAGCCCAATAGAAACTTTTTTTAGGCCTTCTCTCCTGAGCTAAATGAAACTATATACTCAGAAGAGAAGAAAAACATTCCAAAGACAAATAGCCATAAACTCAGAACATGGATTCTTTTGATTTGTAAATTAGTGGAAAGTATTCTCTCTGATATAAAGAAACCAACTGAAGAAAATGTAGTCGGCAGAGTGGGTCAACCTTTCAATGTCATTCAGGCTGCAACCCAGTTCTTTGAGGAATTAAAAACAGCTGTTTTTGTCTTACGAGTTGACTCTTTGCAAGAGCAGAAATGCAACTCTACAAGCAATTCAAAGCCCACCTATCCTTTTTACCGCTTCCAAAACCACCTGTATTCTTTTCAGAAGGCTTGTGGTATTGTCAAATTCTGGATTTAGGAAGTGGAAATCCTTCTTAGAGGAACTTGCACTCTTCCCCTGTGCTTTTGAAATAAAAACATACTACCCACTCTTCTCTATGAACTCCTATCCCGTCTATCTCTTTGAAATGCAAGCTTTAGATGGGTAATTCTTTTTTGTTTTGTTTTGTTTTGTTTTTGTTTTTGTTTTTAGTTTCAGAGGTAGAATTTAGTGATTCATCAGTTGCATATAACACCCAGTGACCATTATGTTATATCAAGTGCCCTCCTTAAAGCCCATCACCCAATTATCCCTTCCCTACCCCCACCTCCCCTCCAGCAACCCTCAGTTTGTTTCCTAGAGTTCATCATCTCTTGTGGTTTCCCTTCCTCTCGATGTTCATCTTATTTTATCTTTCCTTCCCTTTCCCTACGTTCATCTGTTTTATTTCTTAAATTCCACATATGAGTGAAATCGTATGATAATTGTCTTTCTCTGATTGACTTATAACTCTTAGCATAATATCTTCTGGTTCCATCCACGTCATTGCAACTGATGTGATTTCATTCTTGTTGATGGCTGAATAGTATTGCATTGTGTATAGCCTACATCTTCTTTATCCATTCATCTGTCGATGGACATCTGGGTTCTTTCTATAGTTTGGCTATTATGGATATTGCTGCTGTAAACACTGGTGTGCAGGTGCCCCTTCTGATCACTGTGTTTGTATCTTTTGAATAAATACCTAGTACTGCTTTTGTGGAGTCATAGGGTAGCTCTATTTTTAAGTTTTTGAGCAACCTCCATACTTTTTTTCAGAGTGATTGCACCAGTTTGCATTTAGAATATAATTCTTATCAGAAAAAAATAAAAAGGAAAGGCTATTTGGAAATTAGGCAAATGAAAAATCTTTAAAGTTTTCACAAATATTAATGAAAAGTTTAAACTATCTGAGCAGTTAACTTTAACTTATTCAATCTACCAGAAAAAGAATGTGGATCCAAGTGTTTCTTAAATTCCACATATGAGTGAAATCATATGATAATTTTTGCTTTATCATAGCTGTCACATGGCTTTACCAAAGCTTTATCATAGCAGCCTCATAACTAAAATTTTAAAACAAAGGTTATGAAACCTCTGGTTGCATCTATCTGTAGGTCTATATTTGTATGCATGTTATAAATGTGTGATTTTTTCCTATCTCCAGATGATATTGCCAAAATTAATCTATAAAGAGAGCTCTACTTGATTGGTTTAAAGAAAATTAAGCATTTGTATAAGTCAAATACACTCTCAGAAATTTAGAAAATAATGTTTTTTAAAACATTTCAAAATTGTTTTACAAACTCACATGATTTAGGATAATCTTCAGTAAACAAATGCTAGTTTAAATTTATTGCTTTAATAAAATGAGCATGTCTTTAGAGTTAGCATCATTAAGTATAATACTTCTATTCTACTGAGGTTTACTAAAAGTCACATAAGCTCATTTCATCTCATCTATCATCTTATAGAATTTGTCACCAGGAAAGCCAAGTTCAAAAGATGGTTAGCTGTTTAATGTCCCTTGAATTTTTCATGAGTAGTCTGAACATAAGTATTAAGAACAAGCATATTAAATAGATGTAAGTAAGATAAAAGTTTAAAATTTTCTTTTCAACAATAATTACGTTTTATGGTACATCTGCTTAAAAAGTTGCCAGGGTGCCTGGGTGGCTCAGTCAGTTAAATTTCGACCTTTGATTTTAGCTCAGGTCATGATCTCAGGGTCATGATATTAGGGCTGTGAGATTGAGGCCATCATCAAACTCTTGATCAGGCTCTGTTCTCAGTGTAGAGTCTGCTTGTCCCTCTCCCTCCCCTCACTCACACTCTCTCTCTCAAATAAATAAATAAAATCTTTTAAAATAAAATAGCTTCCAAAATCTTTTTGGTAATTTGCAATTTTAATGTTATGCTAAGATATGTTAATAATGGGCATTTGTTGACTATCTAGATCATTTCCAAATAAAACAAAATACTGAAATATTAATTATGGAACATAGGTTTATCCACTTTTGGCTTCCTTCAATGTCTGGGTGCCACATTGAAAACATTTACCTTGAGGAAGAATACACTGCTAGAAACTATGAAATGTATTTATAAATTTGCTAATTCAAGGAATGCTAATCTAACAGTCCCCAATTATTTACTTCTTAGTTCACTAAAAATTAATGATTTTGAGGGTTATGCATTCTAATATATGTAATAATACTGCTAGAAATAATAAAGGAAACATCTCTATGCAAGGAACATAAGACATGTTTTTGGTAATAAGTATGAGATAGGGAGATGTGTTTTTGTTAAGGGAAAAAGAGAGTAATTTTGTCCCAAAGTAAAATAATTGTCTCGGAATGAAAAAGAAGAAAAAAATCAGACAAAATTTAAATGGGTACAAAAAGTTATAGAATGCTTCTGGAAAAGGAATCTTGGGAAAGTAATTTTAGATGTCAAGTTGGCTAAGACTGGAATGGACCTATTTAAGTTTATTTTTTTTAATTTTAAATAATTTTAATTGAAAAAATATACTGATGCAAAATTAGAATTTGGTTTTCTCTTTGTAGCTGGCTCTGGAGGTTCCAAATAGACCATGTCTAGCCACTCATCACTGAAAAAATCCAGAAAGAGAGATAAGTGGTGGTTAAACAAGAAAGGAATGTATTTCACAGAGGCTGCCAATGGGAAGACAGTAGAAGAATGTCTCAAAGACTGTCTCCAAAGTGCTGAAAATACTTCCAGGTTTATATAAGAAAAACGAGACAAAGGTCAGTGGGTACATGTAAGTGGGCAGTAAAGGTCATGTCAATCATTATTGGGGCGGGGGGCGCCTGGGTGGCTCAGTGGGTTAAAGCCTCTACCTTTGGCTCAGGTCATGATCCCAAGGTCTTGGGATTGAGCCCCACATCAGACTCCCTGCTCAGCAGGGAGCCTGCTTCCACCTCTCTCTCTCTCTCTCTCTGCCTACTTGTGATCTATGTCTGTCAAATAGATAAATAAAATCTTTTTTGAAAATCATTATTTTGGGGTCAGTCATGGCTAGGGTCTTGCTGGCTCAAAGCAGTCCTTATTGTCCTTATTGCTTGAAAGGTAGTTTAGGTTCCCATTAAGGGACGCTTTGCCCACAGGGTCTTTTGCTTGAGTTGAGCTATGCTGAAAGATGAATTTAATCAATTAGAAAGCTTGAGGTCCAATATCCCTGATGAACATGGATACAAAAATTCTTACCAGGATACTTGCCAATAGGATCCAACAGTACATTAAAAGGATTATTCAGTGGTGCCTGGGTGGCTCAGTGGGTTAAGCCTCTGCCTTTGGCTCAGGTCTTGATCTCAGGGTTCTAGGATTGAGCTCCACATCAGGCTCTCTGCTCAGCAGGGAGCCTTCTCTCTCTCCACCTGCCTCTCTGCTTACTTGTGATCTCTGTCTGTCAAATAAATAAAATCTTTTTTTTAAAAAAAAGGATTATTCACCATTACCAAGTGGGATTTATTCCTGGGATGCAAGGGTGGCTCAACATTCACAAATCAATCAACATGATACATACACTAATAAAAGAAAGGATGAGAATCATACAATCAAAAAACAAAAACAAAACCATATGATCCTCTCAATAGATGCTGAAAAAGAATTTGACAAAGTACGGCATCCTTTCTTGATTAAAATTCTTCACAGTGTAAGGATAGAGGGAACATACCTCAATATCATAAAAGCCGTATACAAAAAACCCACACCGAATATCATTCTCAATGGGGAAAGAAGCCTGCTTCTCCCTCTCCCACTCCCTCTGCTTGTATTCTCTCTCTTGCTCTCTCTCTCTGTGTCAAATAAATAAATAAAATCTTAAAAAAAAAAAAAAAGAAGTGATGATAAGCCTTCATAGGTTTTATGTGTGTGGATGTATGTTACTGATTTAGGATTCCAGAAATTGTTTAAGGGTTCTAGAAACTTGTCAATACTCTCATTGTCTTAACTATTATCCTAAATTATTTTTTGCAACAGAAATAACTACATTTCCTTATTGAAGGGGAAATTCTGACCCCACTAGACAGATCAAAATTATAGCTCCTGGCTGGGTTGGCCAAAACTATTGTCAAACAAAGTCGAATAAATGCAACACAAGTGAAGTCAATAACTCAAAAGATGAGATTTTGAAAAAAAGAAAGGGAGACATTTGTTTTGGGGGCTGGCAGCCAGGAGAGGTGGCCGGCTCAAGCCTTCGCAACTGACCACTTAGCCCACAAGATGGACACCTAGAGTTTTCTAAGGAGAGGTTGGAATGGGGGTGGTATGTGCAAGAGAGCAGGCTGAGGGCACATGATCATGGGGGGGGAGCTGGTATGTGTTCAGCCCATAATCATGGGGAGGGAAGTGTAAGGGCCTATATAGCCAGAGCGATTCCATCTTGGATTAAACAGTCATTTTGTTGTTTATGCAGTAAAACTTAAACTGACTCTGCCCCCCCCCCCGCCCCCAGGGGACTTACTTAAAAGCAAGCCCCGGAAACCAGTCCCAGGTAACAAAGCCCAAATACAAGGGTGGGTCAGGCCGGGTGGAGGTATCCAATCAGTGGGGGCACATACTGTCTCCCTAGCTACCAAGGAGTATGGGTCCTGCCTTTTGGACGCCAATTCTGACCAAGGTGATAGGCTAGGTCAAATATCTACTATAGAGTAAATTTTAATTCAATTGATCACTTATGTGTGACCTAGCATGACTGTGCAGCTTTCTCTGTGTGTTACTATCTCACTGGCCACCTGTGCGTGGCCAGGCCCAACCACATGGCCTTTGCCCTTAAAAGCTAGTCTGTAAGGCAGAGAGAGGTCACCCTCTAAGAGGTGCGGCCCTGGTGGTTCGGTTTGATTCTCGATGCTTGGCGCAAAATAAAGCTTTGCTTGACCTTTGCTTTGTATCAGTCTTGCTCCTTTAATCACGGACCCATTATTGGGGGACCTTTCAGGAAGGGGATGTGTGGGGGCAATGGGGTGTGGTCTCCCACAGGGCTTTTCTGGCCTGGCAGTTGGGATGTTCTCAGTCACTGCAAAACATCTTAAATCTTCATCATTGCCTCAAGAAAGTGAAATGCGGAATAAGCACAATGGGTTTTAGTTAGAGCATGAGTTAAGTGGTTTCTTTATTTGGCTCCCTAACACGTTAGCAAAGGTGAGATTCATAGAAAGAGCCCTACTAAGAATTCTTGACCACTGACACTCTGCCAAATTACATAGTGTTGAACTGTGAGTGTGTATATCGCAACTGAGGAAAGCTCCACCTGGTATCTGGTCCTGCATGAGTGCCAGAGACTTCCGTCAAGCCCATTCGAATGAGAAGATGCTGACATTGGTCCCTTCCCTTCTTGTCATGACCTCCATTCACCACTTTGTACCTGTTTTACTATTCTTCTTCCTCTTTCTGCCGCTTAGAAGCATAATGCTGTCACGTGTATTTCTGGAGCTCTTGCAAAGTGGGAAACCCGTTTGATCATTGGGTTTGCCTCCAAAGACTACACTTGGTCCATGATGCTTGTGATTCTGTAGTTCTGCTTGTTACAAGCTTCTCCGATTTCCAATGCTTCGGTTTAATGGATCAAATGAAGCCCCTTCTCTACCTGTCAGACTCCCTAAAATAAAAGACATCAAACGCGTTCCTTCATTGTCATTCAAAACAAAAACACAAAGCGATATACAGTTAACACATTAAGAGACCAAAATCAGTATGTTACTATGTAAGCATATGAATGCTTACTATAGAGGAGACATTTTACATATATTATCTCTAACACAACAATTTCAAAAGGTAAACTATACCCATCCTCATATGCCCATGAAGAAACAGTTAAAAGATAAACTGAGGCATACTAAAATTTTTTTTAGGAGTTTATTTCAGCAAAAATCAATTTCCATTGGGAATCCGGAAGTGGTTATGAGCGGTCCACCAACAGAACCTTAGGTAAGGTCTTGCAAAAGGAAAAAGTGTAAGCAAAGCAAAGTAATCATTTTGTCGGGTATACTTTAATCATTTGCATTATTTGCAAAAGCCTAGTTGGCTGTCCGTGATTTGTTGTGAAGGGGAACAGAATATGTCATCCCAAAATATGCCTCTTTGGCATACAGATTATGTTGAGGTGGTTATTTTTAAGTAACAGCAGACACATGAGAAGTTCTGAAAACCAAGTAGCAGCGACCCTTCTGTAAGGGACATTTACATTTATAAGGAAATCTCCATTTGTAAGGGGGTCTCCTCTCTTCAGGTGCTAGGGTGAGAAGGATGACTGAATCACAGGAAACTCTTTATCAGTGGAGAAGGCACAGACTTAAATCTGTATAAGATTTTACGTCCTATAAATCCTATAAATGGCTCCTCCCTTCCCCTTGTAACTTTTTTTTCTTTTGTGTTTAGCTGAAGATCATATTTAAGTGATGACTTGGGCCATTGTGGGGAGTCACTCAGTTTTCCTGGACATTTCCCAGTATACAGGACATATTGGCATTATTCAAATTCTGTTTTTCTGCTGTTAATCTGTCTTTTGTTACTGAGGAGGGGGAAGTTGTCTCAGCCCAGAGCCTAGAAGGGGAGGGGGAAAATTATTTCTCATCCCCTACAAAACCAAATACGAGTCTCTCTATAGAAGTAGGAGTCTCTCTTTCCCATCACAGCTGGGAAAAGGCTAAAGAACAAAATACAAAGAGGAATTTCTAAAAGAAAATGGATACAAGTATACAGGCACATGATTTTTTTTTTTTTTTTTTTTTTTTTAGGATTTAATTTCTTCATTGAGAGAGAGGCAGAGAACACAAACGGGGAGGGGCAGAGGGGAGGGAGAAGCACCTCCTTGCAGAGCAGGGAGCCCCATGCTGGGCTAGTCCCAGGACCCGGCATCATGACCTGAGCTGAAGGCAGACACTTCACCAACTGAGCCACGCTACCCCTATTTATTGAAACTGAAATATGGTAATGAGAAAGACTTGTTAGAAAGAATCAGTTTGATATTAATGTATTTGTCTGGAGATGGGAAAGGTATGAATGGTTTAAAAATCAGGAAAGCCCTGTGATTACGTGCATGGACTTTGGAGATAGCAAACCCAGATCAAAAGCCTTACCACCCTTACCAGATGTGTAATCCTAGATATATTACCCATCTTTTTAAAGCTCTGTTGTTTCATTTTTAAAATGGAGATTGCATTAGCACTTACTTTATAATGTTGCAAAGATTAAATGAGAAAATCCATGAATGATGCTGTTTAAAAAAACAAAAGACAACCGAGTAGATTTTGAAGATCTTATTGATTCTATTCAATGATTCATTAATTGGGCAGCATCCAATCTAGCAGATAGGAAAGAGGTCCGAGGAGCGACACAAAACGAAAGATTTTATAGGCAGAATTGAGCAGAGAGAAGGAATTTGTATAAGGCCAAAAACATTGGTCATGGCAAGTCTGTTTTCCTTTGCTGGGGCAGGGGTTGGGGCTTGCGATCATCAGGTATATCTAGACCTAACTTACGAAGATCAGGCAATTAGTGATTGGGATAAGATTCTATTTCTGTTAGAGCCAAAACTGTAATTAGGTCTCAGTTTGACGACATGGAGTGTAGCATGTTGGGTTTTTCGTCTTGTTCTCAACAATGCTTAACACAAAACTGGGGGGCACCTGGGTGGCTCAGTCGGTTAAGTGTCTGCCTCCGGCTCGGGTCATGAGCCCAGGGTCCTGGGATCGAGCCTCACATCGGGCTCCTTGCTTAGCAGGGGCCTATTTCTCCCTCTCACTCGGCCCTCCCCCTGCTTGTTTGTGTGCTCACTCACTCTCTCTCTCTCTCTGACAAATAAATAAGCTAAAAAAAAAACAAACCCCGCCTGACATACAAATTTAGTCTTCATCATTTCTGTCATCAAAGGACCAGGAGAGTCTCTTCTACTCCAATGAGGAACACTGTTTATGGACCCAGGTTGGAGAGGGCCAATCAGGGCTATAACCTCCAGTGAATCCAGGTCCAGACACTCCCAGATTCTAGTCACCTGATTCAGGAGGTGCTCTTGACTCTCTTCTCTGCTTGGCTAGGTTCTGTTTCTCTTCCCCTTAACACCCTGACCACCCTTTGAGTGGATTCCCGTGATTGTTTCATCAGTTCTCTCTAGGGTTTCCTCATTACACCCACTTCCTCCAGAGCCCAGCCACCCACATAGCACTACCATCAGCTGCTGATCCCAAAAGAAGAGGAAGTCAGGGAGGAAAGGCAACCACAGAAGAGAAGAAAGGAGAAAGAACGATTGAGGTATAGAGGCTCTGGTTTGGGGCATCACATCCAGGTCCTACAGTAGCATCACCAGACAGCCTGGAAACTTCCTCTAGGAGTCCGTGTCTTTATATTAAAGTGTTGCTGTCTTTATATTAAAGTGTTTTCATCTTTAACACCATTTTAGAAACACAAATGTCCTAAGCTGTGTGGGTCATTAACTTCAGAGGATGCATTTGTCACCAGTCACCCTTTCTCAGAACAGCAGAATACCCAAGAATTCTGATGCAGAGGAGGGAGAAATAACATGACAGAGGGCTCTTTCCCAAGAGGCCAAGACCTATGACAAAGTGAGGGGCTTAGACAACAGAAGGCTCTTTATCTCTAAGGACCTAAGTTAGGAAGGGAGGGGTGAGATCTGATTTTAGACCTACCTTTGCCACTCTGTGGTCTTGGAAAAGGCATTTTGTTTCTCTGGACCTCAGCAAGATGAGGGTGACAGGATGCTCTTTACCTGATATGACTTGCAAATATTTTCTCCCAGTCTGTGACTTGACTTCTGATTCTCTTGACATCCTCTACAGAGCAGAAGTTACTAATTTTAACAAAACCCAGCTTATCAATTATTTCTTTAATGGATTATACTTCTCATGTTGTATGTAAAAAGCCATTACCATATCCAAGATCATCTAGATTTTTCTCCTCTGTTATCTTCAGGGAGTTTTATAGTTTTGCATTTTACTTTTAGGTCTGTGATTCATTTTGAGTTAATTTTTGTGACGGGTTTAAGGTTGGTGGCTAGATTCACATTTTGTGGATGTCCAGTTGTCCCAGCACTGTTTGTTAAAAAGACTGTCTTTTCTCCATTATATGGCTTTTGCTTCTTTGTCAAAAATCCGTTGAGTGTATTTATGTGGGTTTATTTCTGGGCTCTCTATTCTGTTCCACTGATCACGTATTCATTCTTTTGCCAATAACCAGGTGTTCTTTAAGAGTTCTTCTTGGTTTTGCTCCTTTATTAAGGAAGATTGCTGAGTGTATCTTCAGCAAATGTGCAACGAGGGAGAGCAGCCCCAGAGTCACCCGCCAGACGCCCAGGTTTGCAGAGCGCAGCAAACCCTGCTCCTGCTAGGGACCAAGGTGTCACCAGCAGTGACTCTCGCAGTGATGATGGAGGGGGCCCACTCCAGGGCTGGTGACTGCCAGATCTGTGTTTGGGAGGAGGAAAGGGAAACTGAGAGGTACACGAGGAAGGAAGAGAAAAGGCTAACTAATTTAAACCAATGTGTTCTCCATCATTGGGTTCAACTTAACATTTCATAATGAATTTGTTGTGAGGAAATAATACAATTAAAAGTATTTGTGCAATTAAAAAAAAAAAGTTCTTCTTGTTTGGAGGCACCTGAGTGGCTCAGTTGGTTAGGTGTCCAACTCTTGATTTTGGCTCAGGTCATGATCTTGGAGCTATGAGATAAAGCTCTGTGTTGGCCTCCACACTGGATGTGGAGCCTGTTTAGGATTCTCTCTCTCTTGGAGTGCCTGGGTGGCTCAGTGGGTTAAAGCCCCTGCCTTCTGCACAGGTCAGGATCCTGGGGTCCTGGGATAGAGCCCTGCACTGGGCTCTCTGCTCCTCAAGGGGCCTACTTCCTCCTCTCTCGCTGCCTGCCTCTCTGCCTACTTGTGATCTCTGTCTGTCAAGTAAATAAATAAAATCATTAAAAAAAAAAAATTCTCTCTCTTTCCCCAAATCCTCACACAAGTGAAATGTGTTCTCTCTAAAAAAAAAAAAAAAAAAAAAAATCAAAAAGGTGGGGCACCTGCCTGGCTTAACTGGAAGAGCATGTGATGCCTGATTTTGGCGTCATGAGTTCGAACCCCATGTTGGATGCAGAGATTACTTAAAAATAAATAAATAAACTTTGGGAAAAAATATATCAAAAAGATTTTAACCTGTACCCCTGGGGATAAAAATATATGTTTATAAAAAATTAAAAATTAAAAAAAAGAAAGATTTTAAAACACTTAGTCAAATAGGATCATAGGTCACTACGTAATAACTAATGATACTTAGTTATTCATTTAACCATGGTGACAATTAAAGATTTTGCAGACAGGGGGTCCTGGGTGGTTCAGTTATTGGGCGTCTGTCTTCAGCTCAGGTCAGATCCCAAGGTTCTAGGATTGAGCCGCACATCCGGCTTTTTGCTTGGCGGGAAGCCTGCTTCTCCCTTCCCACTCCCCCTGCTTGCATTCCCTCTCTCACTATGTCTCTCTCTGTCAAATAAATGAATAAAATGTTAAAAAAAAAAAAGGTTTTGCAGACAAACACACAATGTTAAATGGCTGTAAAAAGGGAAAACTTCATTCTTATAATAATGAGAAGATTAGGTTTTCTTAAGCCGTCAAAGACCTGATTAAGACAACGTGAAGCACCAAACATTATTTTGATAAACACAACATTTTTGTTTTCTAGGTATGTCACTTCAAATGCAAAGAAAAGCCCCTCATAAGCTCTTGTTATTAAAAGCAGAACAACAGTCCAAGAAAATTTTGTCCTCTTAACAGATAGAACAAATTTTGGGGTGCCTGGCTGGCTCAGTCTGTTGAGTACGGAACTCTTGATCTCAAGGTTATGGGCATAGGAGATGACTTAAAAAATGAAATCTCAGGGGTGCCTGGGTGGCTGACAGTTGAACGTCCAACTCTTGATTGTGGCTCAGGTCATGATCTCAGGGTCGTGAGATCAAGACTCAGGTCAGGCTCCAACTCAACTTGGAATCTGCTTGAGCTTCTAGCTCTCCTTCTGCCCCTCCCCCTGCTCACAAGCACCCCACATGCTCTCTCTCTCTCTCTCTCAAATAAACAAATCTTTAAAAATATGCCTTAAAAACAATAAAATCTTTAAAGAACAAATTTTAATTTTGCTTCTTTTGGATATTAAAACCCATTTTCTTAATTAAATTCATTCCAATCTTAGCTAGACTTGAGCATACACAAAATTCACTTTCAAAGATTTCTTTTCCACAAACTTTCTATGACTTCCATTTTTTTATGTTCAGATTTTGTCCTTTCCTCTTTCCCATAACCAGTTTTACTTTAGTACAAATTTTCTTTCTTTTCCCTTAGCCAAAACATCTCAATATCTCATACTTTTTCTTATCTCATACTTTTTTCTTATCTTTCTTTTTTTTTACTTAATACAGAGCTATTTCCTTATTACTTCTAGTAGTTTTAGCCACATATATTATTTAAAACTAACTCTTAGACACATTAATTTGTAGTGAAAACTAAGACGCCAGCAATTGTGACCTGTTGTGCCAGCATTCTTCGACTGGCAAACATATGAATACATGTCATAATTTCTAGAAACATGCAATTCTCTATAGTACAGTCTCTCAATAAAGCACATGTTTATTCAATAAACTCGTGTTTATTAACAGACCCAAATTTATCTTTACTTTCTCTGTAATAAGGAGTCCAAAGTAGAGAAACCTATGCTCAGTAACTAATGTTTCTTTTTTTATTTTATGTAGAAATGATCTAGATATTTGATAAATTTCCATTATTTGACTTAACTTGGCAAAAGTTTAAGGTTTTAAGTATCAAGGATATTTGGGAAACTATTTTTAAACACTGAATTATTCCTTTAAAAAGTTCACCTAAAATCCTGCTATTCTACTTACATCTATTTAATTTACTGGTTATTAATAATTATGTTTAAATTACCCATGAAAACTTCATGAAACACTAGACAAAATCAGCCATTATTTTTTGCTCTATTTTTTGCTGACAAATATTGCAACAGAGATGATGTAAACTTGTAAGCAAACCAAACTGAGTTCCTTCCTTGGTGGGTTAGAAACTGGACCAGGATGATTCATCCCCCAAAGAACACTTTTGTATGCAGCAAATAAGGAGATCAGGGAGAATGGCTTCCAAAGCCTTAACTCCCTGGGGCACCTGCGTGGCTCAGTTGTGATTCGAGGGTCCTGGGACTGAGCCCCAGATTGGGCTCCCTGCTCAGCAGGAAGCCTTTTCTTCTCCCTCTCCCACTCCTCTGCCTGTGTTCCCTCTCTCACTGGGTCTCTGTCAAATAAATACTTAAAAAAAAAAAAAAGGAACCAAAGTCTTGACTCCCCAAGAGAGAGTGAATAGGTTCCTTTCGCTTGGAGTTGGGATGAAAATTTAGATAAGGAAGCCTTGTCATGTATATAGAGGGGGCAAATGGTCATGCACGTGCCTTAAGGAACCATGCCCACCTGTACATTGTATGTTATGTAAATGAGGCTTGTGTTCCTCCTTGGGTGGAGATTTTAGTGTGATAATGAGGTAAAGGTAATGGTAGGTCATCTGAGCAGGCATGAGTTGGGGGAGAGAGGAGGAAGTGTCTGGAAGCGGGGGAGGGGTGTCTGGTGGAGATTTTATCAGGGCAGTTCACTATCACCTGGAGGGGTCTGGGTGTTACTCTGGGTTTCATTTCCTTGAGTTAAGAAGAAGGCAAGAAAGAAGGGCTTAAGGAAGAATGTAAGACAAAGGTTAGTGAGTAGAAGCAAGTGGGCAGGAAATGGCAAGTCTTGGGGTCTAGGTGATGACAAACTTATCTGGCTAATAAAAGTAGAATAAAAGGTTGGATATCTGGGTGCCTGGGTGGCTCAGTCAGTTAAACGTTTGCCTTTGGCTCAGGTCATGATCCCCGGGTCCTGGGATAGAGCCCCAAGTTGGGGACTCTCTGCTCAGCAGATAGTCTGCTTCTCCCTCTCCTTCTGCCCCTCCCCCCTCTTGTGCTTGCTCTCAATCTCTCTCTCTCTCTCAAATAAATAAAGTCTTTACGAGACCAGTGCTCTAACCCCTGAGCTACGGAGCCAAATAAAGTCTTTAAAAGAAGAGTTGAGGGGTACCTGGGTGGCTCAGTGGGTTAAAGCCTCTGCCTTCAGGTCAGGTCATGGTCCCAGGGTCCTTGGATCAAGCCCCACATCGGGTTCTCTGCTTAGTGGGAAGCCTGCTTCCCCCTCTGACTCTGCCTGCCTCTCTGCCTAATTGTGATCTCTGTCTGTCAAATGAATGAATAAAAATCTTAAAAAAAAAAAAAAAAAAAAAAAAAGAAGAAGAAGAAGAGTTGAATATCTGCATTATATTCAATGTAAGTAACTCTAATACCGGTCTGTATTATGTAAACCAACAAACTCAGGGGCACCTGGCTGGTTCAGTTGGTTTGGTAGAGCATACATCTCTTGATCTTAATTTAAGGTCATGAGTTTGAGCCCTATGCTGGGCACAGAGATTGCTTAAAGAAAAGCTAACAAACTTAAACTAACTTTTCTTTTCTGAAAATTATCCTAGAGCCTAGAACTTGAAAAAAATCTGGCTTAGTTTCTATTGTATATCTGAGATTTATAAATGGTTTATCTGTAAGTGCTTAATTTTAAGCCAATTAAATAGAACTCCTTTACAAATTAATCTTAGCAACACCATCCAGAGGTCAAAAAACCCCACCTTATCTAAAATGTACATACATATAAACACAGAGATCTCATACCCTCTGTTTCAAAACAATATAAAACACACTAGCTTATAAGTAATAGTTGGAATAAATTTAATTTTACTCACCCCAATGGCTGGCTTATTACTATCTGTAGAGAAAACTTTGAAGATGTGTATCTGTCCGTGAAAGTAATCTTAAGGAGGCTATGGTATCAGGTTTGAGCACAAGAGCCCTTTACATATAGTCTGTAATTTTTTAAGACTTTTTTTCATTCTTTTTCTTTTTTTTAAAGATTTTATTTATTTATTTGAAAGACAGAGATCACAAGTAGGCAGAGAGGCAGGCAGAGAGAGAGAGAGAGAGAGGGAAGCAGGCTTCCTGCGGAGCAGGGAGCCCGATGCGGGGCTCGATCCCAGGACCCTGAGATCATGACCCGAGCCGAAGGCAGCAGCCCAAACCACTGTGCCACCCAGGCGCCCCTCTTTTTCTTTTTTTCTTTAGTCTTTGGTGAGTAGATACTTCTACTGTTGAAAACTGACCTCTGTGCTTCGGAGCCAAAACATAATGCAAAAACAGGGACTGGATATAAAGAAGGAAGAGAGTTGATTGCTTTGCTGGGCAGAGGAGGCTGCAGAACACGGAGGCCTTCAAAACTGGAGGCCCCCGGAGGAGAGACGGGTGGATTGTGGGGCGGGTTAATAGGAAAATACAGGATCTACAGGGTCTAGCTGGGTTCCACAGGAATTGTGTCTGTGAAGCTTTAAAGACATGGTAACATTTATATCTTCAAGGGACAGAAAAAGTATTTCAGTTTCCCCAAGGACTTTGTTTTCCTAAGGTCAAATGATTTACAAAACCCTATGAGAGAAATAGGGAGAGTCGTAGGTTTGGTAAAAAGGAATAAATAGACTGTTTTGTTTGTTTTTTAAAGTCCTTATTTATCTGAAAGAGAGAAACAGAGATAGAGAGAGAGAATACAAGCAGGGGGAGTGGGAGATCGAGAAGCAGGCTTCCTACTGAGCAGGGACCCCAAACAGGGCTGGATCCCAGGACCCTGGGATCATGACCTGAGCTGAAGGCAGACACTTAATGATGAGCCACCCAGGTGCCCTATAAATAGACTTAGGATTGCCTTTAGTGCTGCTTTATTTATTTATTTATTTTTCTAGTTTTGCAAAGATTTGTAAGATAAGGACAATTGCTTTCAATTTTTTCTTTTTCTTTTCTTCTTAAGTGGAGGACAATTGTACTTCCAATGCACTGATTTTTTTTTTACAATATCTGCAAATGTCTGAAGGCCAATAGGAAGGGGTCTGAGCGGACTTTGATTTTTGTTCTAAGCCTAATTTTGGTTCTTCCATCTTATTAAGGGAGTCCCTATGGCTAGCTGTTACACCAATAAGACCAACGTTTAGAATGAGAGCTGTCCAAAATTTTTTTTCTTTCAAATATAGCCAATTTAAAGGATCCATCATGTGGTCATTGGTGAGTAGGATTTTATATTAATCTCAGAAGAGACTTAAACCAATAAGCCTCTTTATGGCTTAACCAAAGATGTGAGAGGTATACTATAAGAGAGTGCAAAAAAATGCAGCCTTCACAAGATCCAGAAAGTTCCTTCCCAAAGATAGCCTAAGAAAACCGGGGCGGTACTAATAAGGGCCCTATTTTAAACAGCTGTTTCAAAACACAGGAAATCATGTGTTTTCCCTCCTTTTGAACAGAATAGGGTGACTTACCAAGCCAAAAGTTCACCACCTCCCTGCCCCCTTTTTAATTCCCTAACCTTCAGTCCTCAGCCTGTTCAGCCTCCTGCCAGATGCATATGCACCCCGTCCACCTGATGGAGACCAGAGAAATTCTCACTGATCATAAAGAAGACAAAAGAAAACAATGACTGTCTCTGGGAGAAAAAAGGACCCATAGAACACAAAATAACTTACAACAAACTTTTACCAAGTTGCTATGCCCAAGGAATTAGTTTCACAAATATTTCCTTCTGTTTATCTGAATTTAGGTTTTAAAAATGTACTCTTACCACCAGCACCTCCATTAGACCCTGCCGGCAGATTTCCAGAAGAGTGACTTGATAAGAAGTCTCACCTGCTTAGGTTTTACCAGAAGTCTCAGGATCTCTCAGTTGCGGCAGTCCTGGGTGAACAGTGTCCAGACAAAGTTTATCCTGCCAAGGACACTGACTGCTGGGGAAGGAAAAACAGTCCTTTACCCTCTAATATTCCTTTGATGGGGCTAAGAGTTAAATTGGTGTGAGGCGGAAAATCAGTGCAATTACATTCATACAGGGGCTCCATCAGAATAGGAAGCCCCCAGGCAGTCAGGCAATTGAGGCTGGTATACCATCCAGAGCTAAGGGAAAGGGGGTAGGGGCCTGGGACTTCAGAGGGAAGGAACCCAATCAGAAAGATGAAAAAGAGTAAATGTTGAGTAAAGAAATGTCTGTTGGACCATACAGAAACAATGGGACACAGAGAGGAATTTTAAGAAACAGACTTGCTATGTTCCTCTCCGTCGACCGCATCCAGCTCATATTATACTGTAGGTAACTATGGTAATAGCTCCCTTCCTGGAAAAGCTCCTCTGTCTAAATTCCTTTAGACAGTTAGTATAAGGTCAAAGTTTCCTCTTGAACCTTCCATTTGTTAAAAGTAATTTGCTACAAGTAGCCACACACCAAAGAGGCACATTTTAAGATGCATATTTTGCTCCCCGACCTTATTTCCAGTTTTACCTAGTATAGGCTGCAGACTCAGCTTTCTTTAATGCTGATTTCCAGCCTGAGGGTGAACAATTTCTCATAACCTGTTGGGAACGAGAGAGTTGGGATCCTAGATCACACCCAGGCAGACTGTCTTCTGAGGCAACAAACAGCAGGGTGGAACTAAGATACAGCTTACTATAAGAGCTAAACAGGCTCTGAGCCACAAGGGAAGAGGAATGTGATCACCTGGACAGAAAGCAGAAAAGTTTGTAGCCAGAGAAGCCGGTTAGTGAGGTCTCTAGAGCAGAAGTACTGGAGGATGAAGAATCAGAAATAGATGAAGTGGGGTGGGTATAGACTCAGTTTGGGACAAATCTCAACACAAAGGTCCTAAAATTTGTCCTTTTTATGCATCGACTGGAGGATTGCTAGGAAAAGACAAATCCTAGAAGCACAGGAAGGCAAGTGAAGATCTCTTCTGACCATAGCAGTTGAGTGAGGTTGCAAATATGAAAGATATATGTTGTTCACTGAGGAGACTTAAGGAAAAGTACATCCTGTGGGCTTCAGTTTGTTAGTCTAGAAACTGGGAAAAGTCATTTTGAATAAGATAGTGGTAGTCACCTGCTCATCATCTGTTCTTTCCTGTGGCCCCCAGTCTTAGTAGAAGTCCCAGAAAAAGAGTCTACTCTAGCAAAGGTGAGAGTAGGTGGGCAGGCTAGGGCAAACTTGAGCCCTGGCAGAATTGTGGAAGTGAAGCTAGTCTTCTGGAACCAATGGAGGGAAATGATACTGAGGCTAGCAATAACACCAAGTGCTGAGCAAGGGAGAACTTGCCCAAGGGTGTTTACTAGAAACTGAGTGACTCAGCCAATACCCAGTATTCCAGCCCTGTGTTGGCACTATACTCATAAAAGAGGTGGAGCGGAGGTGGGAGGAGAAGATAAAGAAATAAGAAGAGTCTCTGCCCTGAGGAAAATATCAGTATAATGGGGAAGAGATGATGCATGCAGAAGACAGAAAAATAGCACAAATACATCCTCTGCTTCACCTGGATTAGCAGAATACAAAGAAAATTTCAATTTATGACTGAATCAAAAATTGAGGGAAAGTATCAATGTTAGTAAAAATGATTATTGATTGTAGTGTCAAAGTATTTCATCAAGACGGTTTGACTCTGGACACATCTACAGGTTAGCTACAAAGTAGGTCTGAGTATCAAGCAGTAATAACATACACGTGAGAAAACACTGAAGAACACAGTAGCTAAGAGAGGCTTGGACCATTTGTGTTCCAGGTGGTCATAAAATTGACATGTTTATATTACAAACAACATAGTCTCAGAGAAAACAAATACCAATATCGTGCAGTGGTGAGAACTTAGCATAGGAGAGACTGTAAAGTGTACATACAGTGATGAGAAGAACATATAGAAAAGCCTAACACCATAGCTTGGCGCCTGCTTGTATAACCTCCTGGTCATAATCAGGGGATGACTCTCAGTCACTTCAGATGAGGACTTTTTTTTCTTATTTATTTATTTATGTTTATTTTAGAGAGAAAGAGAGAACAAGCATGAGCAGCAGAGGAGGGGCACAGGGAAAGGAAAAAGAGAGAATCTTAAAGAGACTCTGTGCCAAGTGTGGAACCCAACACAGGGCTCAATCTCATGACTCTGAGATCATGACCTATGCTGAAATCAAGTCAGATGCCCAACTGACTGAGCCATCCAGGCGCCCTGGATGAGGACGTTTAAAGCACACCATTTCTATATAGAAACAGGAAGAATGGGCCAAATGGGGATACAAAACAACCAGAAGGCAAACAGTAGATGGCAGTAGTGTCTTGACAAGTCAATAATCACTCTAAATACAAATGGATGGAATTCACCAATCAAAAGGTACAGAATGGCTAGACAGATTTTACAAAACAAGACCTGGAGTACTTGGCTCGCTCAGTCAGTGGAGCATGTTACTTTTGCTCTCAGGTTGTGAGTTTTGATCCCCATGCTGGGTGTAGAGATTACTTTAATAAAAAAAAAAAAATCTTCAAAAAAAAAAAAATGATCCAACTAAATGCTACCTACAGGAGACTCATTTCAGCTCTAAAGACACATACTGGCTCAAAATGAGAAAATGGAAAAGGATGTTGCATGCCAGTGGAAACCAAAAGAAAATGGGCATAGCCATTCTAACATCAGAGGAAATAGACTTCAAGCCAAAAACAAAGAAAGACATTCTACAAGGATAAAAAGGTCAATACAAGAATACATGACAATCATATACATGCACTCAACATCGGAGCACCAAAATATATTAAGTAAATACTAACAGATCTAAAGAGAGAAATAGACAACAATACAATAATAGAAGGGGACCTCAATATCCTCCTGTCAGCAATGGATAGGTCATCCAGACAGACAATCAATAACAAAATCTTGGAATTGAACCACACTCTAGAACAAATAAATTTAACAAGTATATACAGAACTTTCCATCCAGTAGTAGAATACACTATTTTTCTCCAGTGCACATGGAACGTTCTCCAGGATAGATCAGATGACAGGACACAAAACAATCTTAGCAAATTTAAGAAGACAGAAATCATACCAACTATCTTTTCTGACCACAATGGAATAAAACTAGAAATCAACAACTGAAAAAAATCGGGAAGTTACAAATATATAGAAACTAAACAACACACTTCTTTTTTTTTCAATGAAGCTTTGATTTTTTTTTTTTTAAGATTTTATTTATTTATTTATTTGAGACAGAATGTGAGAAGCAGACTCCCCCTGGATCTGGGAGCCCGATGTGGGACTTGATCCCGGGACTCCAGGATCATGACCTGAGCCAAAGGCAATCACTTAACCAACTGAGGCACCTAGGTGCCCACATTTGATCATTTTATTAACAAAATATAAGCAAGAAATACATCCCTCTCCGGTGCAACTTTTCAAATAATCTTATGTGGAGAGCCTTGAGATGTATCAATTACAAAACATTAAACAACACACTTCTAAACAACAATGGGTCAAAGAAGAAATCGAAAAGGAAATAAAAACTTATCTTGAAACAAATAAAAATGTAAATACACCATATCAAAACTTATGGGATGTGGCAAAATCAGTTTTGAGAGGAAAGTTTATAGCAATAAATGCATATATTAAAAAAATGAGGGGCACCTGGGTGGCTCAGTGGTTTAAAGCCTCTGCCTTCAGCTCAGGTCATGATCTCAGGGTCCTGGGATCGAGCCCCACATCAGGCTCTCTGCTCGGCGGTGAGCCTGCTTCCTCCTCTCTCCTTCTCTGCCTGACTCTCTGCCTACTTGTGATTTCTGTCTGTCAGATAAATAAATAAAATCTTTTTTAAAAAATGAGAAAGCTCTCAAATAAATAACTCACTGTACACCTCAAGGAACTACAAAAAGAACAAATTAAGCCTAAAGTTAGCAGAAGGAAGGAAATAATAAAGATCAGGGTGGAAATAAATGAAATAGAGACCAGAAAAACAGTAGAAAGGATCAATGAAACTAAAAGCTGGTTCTTCAAAAAGATTTTAAAAAATTAACAAATCCTTATCTAGACTAACCAAAAGAGAGAGAATACTCAAATAAATAAGATTAGAAATAAAAAGGGACATTACAACTGATACTACGGACATGCATAAGACCATAAAAGAGTGTTATGAACAATTATATGCCAACAAATTAGATAAGCTAGAAGAAATGGATACATTTCTAGAAACACACAACCTACCAAGACTAAATTAGAAAGAAATAGTAATTCTGAACAGATCAATAACAAGTAAAGAAATGGAATCAGTAGTTAAAAACTTCCCAACACAGAAAACCCAAAGACCAGACAACTTCACTGGAGAATTCTACAAAACATTCAAAGAAGTTAACACCAATCCTCAAACTCTTTCAAGAAGTTGAGGAGGAGAAGAAACTTCTAAACTCATTCTTCAAGGCCAGCATCACCCAGCCAGATAAGAACACCATGAGAAAACTATAGACCAATATCCCTGGTAAATATAGTTGCAAAAATTCTCAACATAAAACACATAAAAAGGATTCAAGAATACATAGAAAAGATTATACATCATGACAAAGTGGCATTTATCCTCAGGATACAAGGATGGTTCAACACATACAAATCAATAAATGTAATATATTTCATTAATAAAATGCAAGATAAAAATCACATGATCATCCTAACAGATGTAGAAAACGCATCTCATGAAAGATAAGATTCTTTCATGATAAAAACTCTTAGTAGATTGAGTATAGAAAAGACATACCTCAACATAATAAAGGCCATATATGACAATCCCATAGCTAACATTCTACTCAATGGAAAAAAAATGAAAGGTTTCTACTGAAATGAAAAGCAAAATATGATGTCCACTCTTTCTACTCCCATTCAATGTAGTACTGGAGGTCCTAGCCACAGCAACTAGTCAAGACAAAGAAATAAAAGGCATCCACATCAGGAAGGAAGAATTAAAACTGTTGCTATTTGCAGCTGATATTTTGCAAATTGAAAATGCTAAAGCCTCAACCATAAAACTATTTGAACTAATCAATGATTTCAGTAAAGTTGCAGGATACAAAATCAACTTACAGAAATTAGTTGCAATTCTACATACCAATGATGAAACATCTGAAAAAGAAATAAAGAAAAATATCCTATTCATGTTAGCATCAAAAACAACAAAATACTTAGGAGTAAACTTAACAAAGGAAGTGAAATATTGTTCAACTAAACTACAAGATTTTCCTGAAAGAAATCAAAGAAACCATAAACATGAAAAGACATCCATGTCCATAGATTAGAACTAATATTTTTTAAATCCATACTACCCAAGGCCATGTACAGATTCGCAATGCCCATCAAAATATCAATGGTATTCTTCACAGGAATTACAAAAGAAAAAAGAAATCTAAAATTTGTATAGAACCACAAAAGTTCCTGAATAGCCAAAGTAATCCTGAGGGAAAAAACCAAATTGGAAGTATCACAGTTCCTCTCTTCAAACTATATACCACAAAGCTACAGTAATAAAAACAGAATAGTACTGGTCTAAAAATAAACACATAGACCAAGAGAGTCCAGAATTAAACCTTGTTTGTATGGCCAACTAATATTTGACAACCCAGTTAAGAATACCCAATGGAGGGGTGCCTGGGTGGCTCAGTGGGTTAAAGCCTCTGCCTTCGGCTCAGGTCGTGATCCCAGGGTCCTGGGATCGGGCCCCACGTTGGGCTCTCTGCTCAGCGGGGAGCCTGCTTCCCCCTCTCTGCCTCTCTGCCTACTTGTGGTCTCTCTCTCTCTCTGTAAAATAAATAAATAAAACCTTTAAAAAAAAAAAAAAGAATACCCAATGGAGAAAGGGTAGTATCTTCAATAAATGGTGCGGGAAAACTGGACAAACAGATGCAAGGTGATGAAATTGGACCCCTATCTTGTCGCACCCCCCAAAATTTACTTAAAATGGATCAACGGCTTAAACATAAGACCTGATGCTATAAAACTCCTAGAAAAAAACTTAGAAGCTCCTCAACATTGGCCTTCGCAATGATTTTTTGGCTATGACACCAAAGTCCAAACAACAAAAGCAAAAAAAATCAACAAATGGGGGACTGAATCAAACATAAAAGCTTTTGTACAGCAAAAGAAACAATGGACAAAATAAAAGGCAGCCCACAGAATGAGACAAAAAATTTGCACACCTTATATCAGATAAAGGGTTAATACCCAAAATATATAAATAACTCATACGACTCAATAGCAAAAACAAAACAAAACAAAACCCCAAAAAACTTGATGTAAAAATGGGCAGAAGAACTATACACATGTTTTTCCAAAGAAGATAGTCAAATGGCCAATAGGGACATGAAAAGATGCTTACCATCACTCATCATCAGGGAAATGCAAACCAAAACCGTAGAGAGACATCACATATATCTGTCAGAATGGCTTTCATCAATGAGACAGGAGGTAACAAGTACTGCTGAGGATGGGAAGAAAAGGGAAAACTTATACACTATTGGTGGGGATGGGAATTGGTTCAACCACTATGGAAAACAATATGGAGGTTCCTCAAAACATTAAAAATAGATCTACCCTACATTGAGCAATTCCACTCTGGCCAAGTACCCAAAAGAAATGAAAGAAGAATTTTGAAGAGATATATGCACTTCCATGCTTACTGCAGCATTATTAACAAGGCAAGACATGGGAACAACTGAAGTGCCCATCAGTGGATGAATGGAAGATGTGCTATGCACACACATGTGCACGCGCACACACATACACAATGGAATGATATTTAACCATGAGAGAAGAGGACATCCAACCATTTGTAACAACATGGATGGACCGTGAGCACATTATTTTAAGTGAGACAGAGAAAGACAAGTATTATGTGATATCTTTTATATGTGGAATTTCAAAAAGCCAAACTTATAAAACAAACAGTAAAATGATGGTTATCAGAAGTCAGGGGTGGGACAGATTTAAGGGTACAAACTTACAATCAATAAGTACAAACTTACAATCAATAGTAAAAGGTTGTAAGGGTACAAACTTACAATCAATAGTAAAAAAGCCCTAGAGATCTAATGCACTCTACAGTGAATTTAGATAGAAATATTGTATCATAATCATGAAACTTGATAAGTCTAGAACTTAATTATTTCTACTAAAGAAAGGATAAATTTTTAAAAATATCTTATTTATTTATTTGATAGAGAGAAAGAGCGGGCATGAATTGGGAGGGGCAGAGGCAGAGGGAAAAGTAGACTCCCCCTGAGGAGGGAGCCTGACACGGGGCTTGGGATCACGACCTGAGCTGAAGGCAGATGCTTAACTCTCTGAGACACCAAGGCACCCTAAATAGGGGGTACCCTAAAAATTACCCTAATAAGGACAATTATGTAATGTGACAAAGGTGATAATCCTCACTACAATGGCAATCATATTATAATACATAAATGTATGAAATCAACAAGTGCACCTTCAATTTATATGCTGTCAGATGTCATATATATTTCAAGAGAAATATATCAGAGAATATATCAGAGAAATAATCAGTGTCTTGAAGGGAGGGTTCATAGATATTAACCAAGCTGAAATTCAAAGGGAAAAAGAAAGTGAAAAAAAGAAAATAGAACAGAGCATCTAAGACATGTAGACCAATGTAAAATGGTCTAACAGAAGTGTAATTGGAATTCCAAAGAAGAAAGGATGGGCAGAGGAAACGTTTGAGGAGATAATGGATCAAACCAGAGATCCAAGAAGCTGAGAGAACCCTAAGCAGGCTAAGCACACACACACACGCCACCTAAACACATCCTATCCAAAGTCCTGAAAATCAAAGAGAAAGAGAAAGTCATCAAAATACCAATGGACCTTTCTTTTTAAAAATCCCAGAGAACAGGGATTTCCGTGCCACCACCTTAGCCAGCCACCAATAACGTAACTGCTCCGAGGCTATCATAGAGATGAACACAGCTAAATAGAAAAATTTTTTTAAAGATTGTATTTATTTATTTGAGAGAGCACGGAGGGAGAGTGAGAAAGAGAAGCAGACTCCTGGTTGAGCAGGGAGCCGGATGTGGGGCTCAATCCCAGGACCCTGAGATCATGACCGGAGCTGAAGGCAGCCGCTTAACCAACGGAGCCACACAGGCGCCCCTAAAATGGAAAAAAAAAAAAAAATTAAGAAATCGAAATGAGCAAAAGGAGAATGGCGGAGTCGGGTTTCTAAAGGATGCCACACAACAGTAGTCTCCTTCCAGAATAGGTGGAAACCTCCGTTTAGCCGGATCTTGTTTTCCAGACTTCCCTTCGAGATGGAGACCTCAGGTCACCTTGTCCAGCTCCAGGTGGCAGCAGAAGGCTGCCTGCCTTCCCTCTTCCCTTGGAGGGGAAGTCCCTTTTCTTTCTAAAATTCAAAGTTTCCTCCCACTGAGTTGTCAAGATGTTGCCTTGGGTTCTTGTAGGAAAAGCTCCTTGGGCCAGAAGCACAGGGACTATTCAGAATCGTCCTCCTAGTCTAAGAAGGGGCTTTGGAACCCCAGGGACAGGATATAGTCCTGTGTGATGTACCGTTGCATTTTTCAGGCCCCAAATACTTTGATGTTGTTCATTACCTCTTTCCTCATGACTTAGGGTTCCTCTCCTTGCCGCCTCCCTGGCAATTCTTGTTACTCCCCTCAATGCTCATCTATCTTTTCTTTTTTTTTTTAAAGATTTTATTTATTTATCAGAGAGAGGGGGGTGGAGAGAGCGAGCACAGGCAGACAGAATTGCAGGCTCCCTGCTGAAGGGAGAAGCAGGCTCCCTGCTGAGCAAGGAGCCCGATGTGGGACTCGATCCCAGGACGCTGGGATCATGACCTGAGCCGAAGGCAGCTGCTTAACCAACTGAGCCACCCAGGCGTCCCAATGCTCATCTATCTTTACCCACCCATTAAATATTGGTGTCTGTTCAGCTTCTGTCCTCGACATACTTCTCTCTCTTCCAATGATCTCTTTTTTTCATTTTTTAAAAAGATTTTATGTATTATTTGGCAGAGAGAGACACGGCGAGATAGGGAACACAAGCAGGGGGAGTGGGAGAGGGAGAAGCACAAGCAGGGGGAGTGCAGAGGGGAAAGCAGGTTTCCTGCTGAGCAGAAAGCCGCATTGGGGGCTCCATCCCAGGACTCTGGGATCATGACCTGAGCCCAAGGCGGAGGCTTAACGACTGAGCCGCCCAAACGCCCCACTTCCACTGATGTCTTAAGTGGGGAGAGACACCCCCCCCCAAGGCATGTATCAGAATAGGAAAGGAAAAGAGAGTTTGGAAAACTTATTCAGTATTATTATACTTTTATACTTGTACATTTGCCAAACCAATTTTGAAATTTAAGATATAATTAAAGAAAGATGAAAAATTTTTAAGTTTATGTTTAAAAGGGTTGCGAATGGACTTCCAAGAATTGAGAGGGGCACAGGCTGTCTTGGTCAGTGGTCAGCCTAAATTCCTGAAAGAGAATCTTAACCAAGCTTCCTTCCTTCCAATCCATCTTCTCTACTGTTTTCAAAAAGTCTTATCAAGCTTTTTCATCAAAAGACATCATTTAACAAATGAGTAGCCATGAACGAGGAGAAGATATCTACAACGGGTGTATCTGACGAAGGAGTCTTATATCTAGAAGCCATAAGGAACTCCTACAAATCGGTAAGAAGACAGACAACACAATTAAAAAGTGAACAAAAGATTCAAACAGACACCTCATAGAAGAGGATCTCCAAACAGCCAAAGCGCATGAGAAAACGCCCAACATCATTGCTTACCAGAGAAATGCAACTTAAAAATACAATGCGTTATAGCTATATGCCCCCTGACAGGCTAAAATGGAAAATGGCAATACCATTATATAACTCACTTAAAAACAAAACCAAAATTGGCCAACAGATCACATTACCACCCTGCCCCCCAGTCCTTCAGCGACTTCCAGGATGATATTCAACGCTTCAAGATGGCATCTGTACCCATCAGGGTGGCACATAGCATCTGAGGACACATCTATCACAGCCGTTTGCACCCCAATCCTGTGCTCCACTAATACCTACCTCCTTGCTGTTCCCTAAGTTCACCATGTGTTGCCATGTTTTTGCCCGCGCTATTTTCTGTGAACAAAGCTGTTTTGCCAACTCATACTCATTCTTCAGGGTCAAACTTCATGAAGCCCTCTGTGAGTTACACAGAGCTAAACTGTTGTTTGTAAGAGGAGGAGTCAGAAAATAGTTGCTGACTCTCCAGGGATTTCCCTCTCACCATAGAGATCTCTCCTTCATGAACACATGAAGCCGGATGTGCCATATATAGGGACCTGGACATTGGGATAATGTAAACCGACTTTTTCTCTGAGCTTAGAAATGGAAGCTGTTAGCTGCTCTCTACTGCCCTCTGTTGAAACTAAGTGGGCAATGTGAGTCTAGGCTGCCTGACAAAGATACTCAGTTTTCAAGAAAACTAAACAAAGTGGCACCTGCGTGGCTTAGGTCATGATCCTGGGGTCCTGGGATGGAGCCCCCCCAACCCCCCCACATCAGGCTTCCCTGCGCAGCGGGGAGCCTGCTTCTCCCTCTGCCTCTCCCACTGCTCATGCACACTCGCTCACTCGCTCTTTCTCTCTCTCTCTCTCTCAAATAAATGAATAAAATATTTTTTAAAAAAACAACTAAAGAAAGATCTGAGTGAGTGGCTTAACACAAAAAAACCACAGTCTAAAAGACTAGGAAAGTAGGAATGAGTCAGGTTCAGGAGCAAGAAGAACCTGAGAATACTTACTTTAAGCCACTTGCTCTGTTCTTCTGCTTGAGTGACTCTTGACATCAGACAATGACATTCAGAAACAGTCTTGCTTTCATTCATCTGCACCCTGGCTTTGGGTCCTTAGGGGCAAGGGTAGGATTTGAAGTTGTAGCAGAAAACTAAGAATTAGATCCCAACATTTAAGGTGTGCAGTTCATCTAGCTTAGAACCTCTCTCTCAGTCCTGCTTTGTCCTTTGTCCACTGTACCAAGAACGTGGGTCTTCAGCAAGGGTGAAGATTCGGGGGCTCGGGGGGTAGGAACACCGTCCTAAGCCAAGCACATCAAAGGTTGCTTCTGGGGAAAGCGAAGCTGGCTTGCTCAGTAGCAAGTAATATTCCACCGGAACACTTGAAGAACTAACTGTAAATGAGATCTAAGTGAGTCAACATTGTCTTCGTGTCACTAGAAATACATCTACCTCAAGGCCTCAGCAAATAAAGGAATCGCTTTTATGGCTTCCAGTTAATTTCCTAAAGCACAATTCAGCTCGAGTCTGCCCTCTTCTTCCTGATGTTAAACTGACCCTGATCACTCATCGTTATGTCCCATGAGTACCTCAAGCCCAGAGTCTCCAAACCTAGACTTACCATGTTCCCCCAGCTCCATCCCGCCTAAATTCCTTCCCTCCATATTTCCTACCTTAGGAAAAGGCATCTCCTAAGCCAGAAATCTGGGTATCATTGTGGCTTCCACCCTCTTTTTCGTAATCCACATCTAACTTTGCTAGTTCTCCTTGTTAAATATCTCAACCCCACCACCATCACCTTAGCAAAAGAATCCAAAAAAGGATTGTAAAGTTTTATCTGCCCTCCTGTGTTCCTTGTAGCATTATTCACAAGAGCCAAGACATGGAAACAACACAAATGGCCAGATAAATACAGATTAAGAGACAAATAGTGGGGAAAAAAAACAAAAAAAAAAAAAAGAGAGAGAGAGAGAGAGACAAATACTAAAGAAAATGTGACATACACATCCGGTAGTATATTAGGCAGCCTTAAAAAGAGGGGAATCCTCTCACATTTTACCTCATGGATGAACTTCAAGGACATTAAACTAAGCAAAAAAGGTCAGTCACAGAAGGACAAATACTGTACCATTCCACTGAAAAGAAGTATCGAAGGTTATCAGAACCATAGAATCAGAAAGTACAAAGGTGGTTGCCAAGGGCTTGGGGGAGAAAAAAGGGAGAATTAGTGTTCCACAGATAAAGAGTTTTAGTTTTACAAAATGGGAAAATTCTGGAAACCTTTTGTATACCAATGTGAATAGATTAAACACTGCTGTACACTGCAAAATGGTTAAGGCGGTAAATCGATGCTGTGTGTTTCTAACCACAGTTTCTTCTGAAGTAGGGAGCTTAATAAAGCAAGCTGTTAGACAAACATCAAAACTCACAAATATATTTCAGAAGGACCACAGGGTGAGCCAGAAGAAACAAGCCATTGGAAACCCAGACTATAATAGAACTGAACGGTGATCAAATTCCCTCAAGGAAGAAAAAGATTTCTAAGCCTGGGGTATAAGATAGAAGGAGGGAAAAACTTTTACATTTTAAAATTTCTGAGTAGGGGCACCTGGGTGGCACAGTAGGTTAAAGCCTCTGCTTTCAGCTCAGGTCATGATCCCAGGGTCCTGGGATCAAGCCCCGCATCGGCATCGGGCTCTTTGCTCAGCGGGGAGCCTGCTTCCTCCTCTCTCTCTCTGCCTGTCTCTCTGCCTACTTGTGATCTCTCTCTGTTAAATAAATAAAATCTTTAAAAAAATAAATAAATAAAATTTCTGAGTAATACAAAACCAAAATCAGCTCAAAATAAACCACCAACAGCAAATTTTGAAAAAAAAAATTTTTTTTTACTTATGCCCCCCCCACCAAAGAGGTATTTTTATTATACAAGCCGTCAAGGAGAAAAATAGAGATTGCTTCTCTGCCTTTTGGCTAAGATCAAGTGTAAAGAGAAAAACAGAGTCCTGAGCAATAGGCAGGGGCGGGTGTACAAACAGACATCCAAAGACATTTGGATAAACAGACCTTAAATGTCTGAGTGTGCCAGAGTGTGTCTTAAGTACTTCCCACCTAATAGAAGTATGAGTGGTGGGTGCCTGGGTGGCTCAGTGGTTTAAAGCCTCTGCCTTCAGCTCAGGTCATGGTCCCAGAGTCCTGGGATCGAGTCCTGCATCAGGTTCTCTGCTCCGCAGGAAGCCTGCTTCCTCCTTTCTCTCTCTCTCTGCCTGCCTCTCCACCTACTTGAGGTCTCTGTCTGTCAAATAAATAAGTAAAATCTTTAAAAAGAAAGAAAAGAAATAAAAAAGAGGAAATGCAGCCAGTACAATCCATGGGAAGTGTTGAGCCATAATAGTAATCAAAGAAATGCAAGTAAAAATGATGAAACCCCATTTTCTTTTTTTTTTAATTTAATTTTATTTTTTTCAGTGTTCCAAGATTCAGTGCTTATGCATCACACCCAGTGCTCCACACAATACGTGCCTTCCTTAAGGTTCACCGCCCTAACCCTAACCCTAACCTTAACCCTAACCCTAACCCAAGCAAGACTCTTAACTACAGAGAGCACACTGCTGGTCGCCAGAGAGGAAGTTGGGGGAGGACAGGTGATGAGTACTGAGTGACGTACAGAATCGTTAAATCACTCTATTGCACATCTGAAACAAATATAACACTGTGCGTTGATGATACTGGAATTAATTTAATAAAAAGATTGCAAGAGGCGCCTGGACAGCTCAATCGGTTAAACTTACAGCTCTCAATTTCGGCTCAGGTCACGATCTCAGGGTGGTGAGGTCAAGCTTTGCCTCACGCTCCGTGCTAAACGGGGAGTCTCCTTTCCTCTGCGCAAGGGAAGTGGGTCTCGAAGTGGGTTCTGGGACCAGCAGGACCACCATCACCTGGAAACTTACTAGAAATGCAAACTCAGGGCACCTGACTGGCTCCGTTGTGAGTGACTCAAGACTCGAGTCACTCAAGGGACTCTTGATCACAGGATTATGAGTTCAGGTTGGGTGTAGCGATCACTAAAAACTACATAAATAAACTGAGAGAAAGAGGAAGGAAAGAAGGGAGGAAGGAGGGAGGAAGAGAGAGAGAGGAAGGAAGAAAAAGGAAAAAAAGAAAGAATAATGCAAATTCCCAGGCCCAGCACAATCAGAAAATCTGAGAGTGAGGCCCACTGGTTTGTACTTAAACAAGCCTTCCAGGGAGGCCTGGGTGACTCAGTCTTTAAGCGTCTGCTTTGGGCCCCAGGCCCTGATCCCAGCATCAGGCTCCCCACTCAGCGGGAAGCCTGCTTCTCCCTTTCCCACTACCCCTGCTTGTGTTCCCTCTCAGTGTCAAATAAATAAAATTTAAAAACTAAAAAAGGGAGAGGGGGCCTTTAAAAAAAAAAAAAAAACAAGCCTTCCGGATGACCCTGATGCAGCTCAGATACAAGAAGTACTGACTTACATGAACCAGAGGTCACTCGCTGAGGCTGGGAAGAGGTCTGACCTCCATCTGTCCCAACAAACTCATGTTCTGTTAGCAAGGGAGAAGTGGCTGGGGAGCAGGGAGTCTCCTTCCAGGTGAGTGAGGGTCCCTGTTCTGGTGCCGATAATGACCTGAGCCTTTTAAGAATCCAAGTCAAAGGAGTAACACTGTCTCTTCCTTTCCACACATCGCTTGAAAATATTTAACATTTTTTTTCTCCAATGAAAAAAAATGTGGCAAATGTTGTGTAGTGTAGGCCTGTGTGTATGTGGAATTACCATAAAAAATCCAGTGGCAGAAAAATCTCATAATGCAATATGTAAACAGTATCTGCAACAAATGAACAGAATATAGAGATGTGTAGATGGTTATGTGTTCACACAAATATGAATGCATAGGGCAAGTTCGGGAAGGACACAACGTTCTACATGGTTCCTCTAGGGAAGGGAGAAAAGTCATTAAGAGTCACTTTCACTTTTGTTTTATTAACTTCTGAAGCGCTTCAGTTATTTAGTAACAAGAGTATATTATTGATTCATGTGCACATTTTCAAACAGAAAATGTTTAAAGCAGACAACGACCAAATACTGGTGAGAGGGACAAGGACTGAATCTTCAGGGCTGGTTCTGGGCTCTCCTCATGCTCCTGCTGAGGCCTCCAAACCCCTCATCTCCAGAGAGATGGTATTGAGTAACGAAACCAAACTGCTTTTCCATCTCCTTTCCAAACCTTCTCTTGGTGTTACCTTTTATTTTCCTGAATACTGACTAGTTTGCATGTGAGTGAAAGTATGAGTTCAGGTTTTATGATTAATTTTTATATCTTAGAGGTACTCATTTGCTAGCTCTGCTAGAAAATTCCTTTAGTTCCCCAAAGTTGCCCAATGGCTTTCTTTAGGATTTTTGGAAGACAAAGTCTACTGCATTCTGCCATGTCTACAAATTACCCTCGGAAGCCAGCCTATTTAAGATAGGAGTTAGACATAATCATTACCTCACTTGAGGAATAAAGAAACAGGCGTTTAGGGAAGAGAAGTGGCTTGACAGCTAGCCATAGTCCTACCGAAACCGAAACCTGGATTTCCTTCCTCCTTGGACCCCAAAACCACACCATCAACACTTCTTTTAACTTTAAATGTTTGCAAGTCGGGGCAGGGGGGGACTCTAAGTGTGTTCTCACGGGGATACCAAGGCAGGGCATTTATAAGTTGCTCTAGCAGAGAATTTCAAAATTCTAGAACCTTCTTTAATGTCAATAAGTTATATCATGTTAATGAGCACAGCCAAAGTAAACAGGCCGTCACTTAAAGTCACACCACAAAACCAATTTTATTTCTGTGTTGTTTTCTCCCCCAGCCCCTGCATCTATGGCTTCCTGTTGTTTGGAGTTGACTTTTCTTTTTCCCCCACAACCACCCCTGTATGTGCCACTGCACACATATCTGTTCCCAGACTTCTGTGTGCATGTCTTGTGCTGTGCATGTTTTCCAACTACATTCGAGACTCGGGGGGTCTATGAATCCAGGTACCTCTCCTGTTACCTTTTACTTTTCCAGGGTTTTCTCTACCTTCTGCTTCCTTGTGTCTCACTCTCTGCCTGGTCCCCCGCCACCTCCTTCTCTTCGATTCTGCCAGTTTCCTTTTCTGTTTCTTTTCCTCACTTTACTGGATGTTTAACAGTGAATCATTTTTATTAAATGACTCTGATATCGATTGTATTTCAAGTTCAGAGATTACTATATTTCGTTATTAAAATGACCAAGTAGACTATTTCCTTTAAAAGGGAATTACATTTCTTTTTCCTCTCTCTGGGCCTTCATTGTTCTTTTTTTTTTTGGATCAGTGATGCTTACTGAAAAGTAAGGAGACATCTTTCCTGTAGTTAACATTCATTAAGACAGAACTGTCTTATCAGAGAGGATCTTTTTTTTTTTTAAAGATTTTATTCGTTTATTTGACAGAGAGATATCACAAGTATGCAGAGAGGCAGGCAGACCCCACTGAGCAGAGAGCCCCACATGGGGCTCCATCCTAGGACCCTGAGATCATGACCTGAGCCAAAGGCAGAGGCTTTAACCCACTGAGCCACCCAGTACCCCTAATCAAAGAGCATCTTAACAAACACAGAGGCCACCTTCTCTGCTGGTTGTAGAGACTGAGACCTGGTGGGATTCGGTGACTTGTTCTGGGTCACATAAGTTTGGTCTAGAACTCCTGGCCTCCTATTCACTAGTAGCTCTTTCCAGAAAGAGAGTTTTGTATCCTTTTAGTTGGTACTCTGTAAATAACCTATGTATCCATTAGAATGCCTTTGTCTCCCAAGTAGCAAGCCTTGACTTAAACAGGCTTAAACAATAAGGAAATGTACCTCAGATTATAAAAATCTGGCCTGGTTGCCTCAAAAGTTCGGTGATATCACCGAGGCCACATTCTACCCCTCCCCTCCCTTCCTCTCTGCCCTCTTGGGTGGTATGGCTTTGGCTTCATACTGGCTGCCCTCAAAGTCTTACCAAGAGCTGCCCCCAAACCTGAGACATAATGAGTCCTTGTTCATGTCCAGTGGAAGAGAGATGTCCTTCCGCCCAAATCTGACATATAAAAGCCAGTCCTTTCTGCCCAATTGGATCTTTTGGACAATGTCCCCTCTTCACTCCCTTAGCCAATAAGAGCCAGGAGAAAGCTCTACCCTCGTGTTTTAGGCCAGTCCGGATTCACCTCTGTATGTGGGATGACCTGAGCGCCTGAACCCAATCAGCACTGCATTGGGAAGGAAGAAGGATGGATATTGGGCAGTGTCATTCCCTCATTGTACACCGTATTCTGCTTATTAAGTCAACGGAGTCCTAGCAATTTTTGAGCTGCAGAGGACTCAGAGATTACTATGGATCTGAGTTCAAGAAGTCCTTGTTTCCTGGATATTTCAGCAATTGCACTACAGGGCTGAGCTGGGAAAATGCCATGAGGTACACCGCTTTCTCGTGGCCATAATCGTACCCAGACTCTTGGGAGAGAGGAAGGAAGGGTTCCGTGTTGTCTGCCTGGCTTTCTTCTTTCCAGTTAATACCAACCACTTCCCTTCTTCCTGTGATTGTTCTTGAATAAGATGAAAATTCTTTCCTTCCCTCCATTCTACGCTCTCCAATATGTATACACGGAGACTCTCTATTTTGAAGATTTTGCTTTAGGGGCTCCTGGGTGGCTCAGCAGGTTAAACGTCCGCCTTTGACTCAGGTCCTGATCCCAGGGTCCCGGCATCTAGTCCTGCCCTGGGCCCCCTGCTCTGCCCCGAGTCTGTTTCTCCCTCTCCCTCTGCTGCTCCCCCTGCTTGTGCTCTCTGTCAAATAAATAAATAAAATCTTAAAATAATAATAATAAAGATTTCATTTTAATCACCGTAACCTCAAAGGATCAGGAAATCCTCCGAAAGTTACCAAAGTCACTAGCTGTGGCAGGACTGACACACGGCTACAAATTCTTTGACATTCTCTCCAAGAGATGGATCTGTGCCTCCTACCCTTGACTGGGGGAGGGAAGGGACTTATAACTGTTCTTGTTGCCAGGTGAACTGGGGAGACCCCAGGCCTTGGACCCTCGACCCAGCCTGTCCCAAAGATGTCACCAAAGTTCTCGATCGCCTCAAGAGAGAGAATTCAAGGACAGACACAAGCAAGCAACCTAAAGGGAAAGTTGTTTTAAGTGAAAGGTAGCCTCTAGAGATGTGAGGGCCTGTGAGCTCAAAAGATTGCTGCTAGCCGCTGGGGTTGAGTTTCTAGCGCTTTCTGAGAGTTGTTAACTAGGGGGTGGAATATTCATTACTTTAGGGCAGGAAGCAGGGTTTTGCACTTTTTCTTCCTTATTTGGTCAGGGGTTTCCATCATGGCATGGGGGGGAGTGCTGTCTGGTTTGATTCGGCTCTGGTGGCGGGCTGCCGAGAAGGCCTCTGACTCTCCTGGTGCTGCTTGCAGATGTCCAGGTCTCCTGTTAGAACCTACCTAACCGCCTACGCTAACATTCTGGCTAGTGGGCGGTCGCGGAAAGTGAAGCCGTTCACCATAGCCGTTCACCATCTGGCCGTTAAGAAAGCCCAAGGGCCTGTGGAGAAGTTCGAGTCTTTCCCTTGACACAAAACAAAATCTCCTTGACTCTCCTTGATCGCTCTAGCTGCCGTCTTCTCATTCCCCTTCCTTCCTATCTCACTCCGGGCTCTGGAAGCGACTGTATCAGAATCTGGGTGTATTAAGGAAAGGAAAGGAATCCCCCAGGTGGAAATTGGAGGCAGGTCGGTCTCTCCACTGCTGGACGACCAGCAGCCAACCATCTCCTTCCCTTGTGAATGGACCTCCCTTCTAAGTACTAAGTGTCACTTTTTCAGGATTCAACATTCCAGAAGTTGGCAAAGCCTAGATTACATGCCCGGTCCTTGGCTTCTGGTCTGAGTCAGCTCAGACTGCTAATGATAAAGTAACACAGGCCAGGTGGTTTAAAGAACAGAATTTTGGGGTGCTTAGGGGTCTCAGTTGGTTAAGCAACTGCCTTTGGCTCGGTTCATGATCCTGGAGTCCCGGCATCAAGCCCCACGTCAGATTCCGGGCTTTTTGGGGAGTCTGCTTCTCCCTCCGACCCTCCCTCTTCTCATGCTCTTTCTCTTGCTCTCATTCTCTCTCTCAAATAAAGAAATAAAATCTTTAAAAAAGAACATAAATTTATTTTCTCACAGTTCTGGAGGCTAACAGTCTGAAACCAAGGTATTGTCAGGGTGGTTTTTTCTGAGTCCTCTCTCCTTGGCTTGTAGAAGGCCATCTTCTCCTTGTGTCGCCACATGGCCTTCCGGTCTGGTCCGTGCCTTTCTGTGTCCTCATCTTCTCTTCTTGTAGTGACACCAGTCATATTGGATTAGGACACACCCTAATGACTTTATTTTAACTTAACAGCCTTTCCAAGGTTCTGTCTCCAAATACGGTCACACTCGGAGGTACTTGAGGTTAGAACCTCAACATACAGATTTGTGAGAGACACAGTTTAGCACATAACGCTGGCCCAAGGCAGGAGGGAAGGGGGCTCTGGCCCACTTGGCTTATGTAGTAGAAACCAGTCACCACTTTCTATTAAGACTACTCACAGTGGGGGCTTCTTCAAGGGAAAATGAGATGCTGATATGAAGGGCAGTGGGTAAGGATCCTGGACAGCCTCAACCAAGGTCCATGATGCCTTCATAATGGAGATTCTCAGAAATAGTAGTAATTGATGAAATCACTTTCTCACTTCTGTTCAATCTTCAACCCAAAGTCATGAGTTTTTCTCCCCCCAGCCCAGCCCCTGGAATTGTTCAGGCCAAGGTCACGAAGAGCTCCCAGAAGCCCATGTTGAGAGGACTTCTTGAACTTTCTATAGCACTTAAACACTGTTGACTTCTGCCTCCTTAAAGGTCTCTGCTGCCTGGGCTTCCCTATTCTCCCCTCTTCTCTAACCCCTCCTACACAATCTCCTTTGTCAGCTGTTCTTCCTTTTCACACCCTGCAGAAGTGCTGTGTGCCCAGTTTCTGCCATTGCTCGCCTTCTTCTCCTGCCCCTCCCCCATCTCCTCTACTTCCTTCCCTCACTGGACCTCCCCCTTTTTCTCTCACTCAAGAGTCTGACAGTCAGAGAGATCTTACCCATACTGTATCTGAACCTAGGTTCTCTGGATGGGCTTCATATGACATGTCTTAAGTTATAGGGAAATTTATGTGTATATTTATTTGCATTTTTTCTTAGGAAAAGGACTAAACCTGTTATCAAAAGTTTAAAACAGCATGTTGATGCCTTCTAAATCTTATCTTTTGTCAGCCCTGCCTTCTGAGCTCCCAGGTCATATACCCAACTGCCTACTTAGAATCTCCACCTAAGATCATAACTACCTCCAGCTTAATAATGTCAAGAGCTAAGATCATTATCTCCCCCCCACCAAAGCCTGCTCCTCTTCCTTTACTTCCTACGTCCATGAAATGTACCACCATCCTCCTGCTAACCAGATCATCGCCCAGACCCCTCCTTCTCTGTGACACTCAGAGCCAATCAGTCATCCAAATCCTGTCCTTTCTGCTTTCTTCACAAGTCTCTTAGAGGCTTCCGTTGCATTTCCACTTCTTTAACAGGGAGTCCCCTCTTGGCTACACTGTTAAAGTAACTGCCCAACTTTTCCCTCCACCTTTGCTCTCTCTCCTCTCCAATTTATTTCTTGGACTGGTAGCAGAGTAATTTGTATAAAACGTAAAACTGATCATGCCACTCCCCAGCTCAAAATGTTGATGATTGCTTTTACAGTCTATAAAAATTATTCTGAGAGAATCTAAGAAGGCATTGACTGTTCACCATGACATACAAAGTCCTTCATGATCACTCCATAGATACTAAGTGCCAAGTATGTTGTAGGCACTGTGCCAAATGCTAGGGATACAACATAAACAAGAGGAACAGATTCCCTGCCCTCAAAGACCTTCCTGAAATTTGAGGATACCACAAAGGAAAAGCAAAGCTTGGGAGTAAGGAGATAGGGGGTGTCACAGCTTCATAACTTCATTCGGGTCACCAAGAAAGGCCGTCAGCTCCTAGCCTGCACTTCTTTTTTTCTTTTTCTTTCTTTCTTTTTTTTTTTTTTTTAAGATTTTATTTATCTGAGGGAGAGAGAGAGAGAGAGCACAAGCAGGGGGGAACGGCAGGCAGAGGGAGAGGGAGAAGCAGGCTCGCTGCTGAGCAGGGAGCCAAGCAAAGCCGAGCTCAATCCCAGGACTCTGAGATCATGACCTGAGCCCGAGTGGAAGGCAGAGGCCCAACCGACTGAGCCACCCAGGCGCCCCATCCTTAACCCTTTAGCTAGTGCTTCTCCTTTGTGATTCTCACTAATCTGGGGGAGCTATCCCCAGCTTCGCAAACACGCCAGCCTACTTCAACCCATCTTTGCTCATGCCTCTCTGTTTGCCTGAAATGTCTTTCTCTCAAAACTTTCCTACCAAACATACAATTATCTTTTGCGATCCAATTAAAGTGTTCTCTCTCCCAAGTGGACCCGTCCCACAGATGCCTTCTTTATGCACACACAGAATTTTGCAAATACTCTCATAGTCCCTATGGCACTGCAAGTGCTTATCTGCTGGTCTCCCCCTATGCAGGTGTGAGTCCCAGGGGGTTGAAAACTGGGCCTGGTCATCTCAGAACGTGGTGCTGTGGCTGGCATTTCAGTGTTGAAGGGAAAGTACGGGGAGAAAAGAAGGGGGAGGGGAAGGGTGCCTGGGTGGCTCAGTCAGTGAAGCATCTGCCTTTGGCTCAGGTCATGACCCCGGGTTCCTGGGATCCAGTCTCACCTGGAGCTCCTTGCTCAGCAAGGAATCTGCTTTTCCCTCTGCCTGATTCTCCCTCTGCCTGATTGTGCCTCTGCCTGCCATTCCCCATTTGTGCTCTCTCCCTGACAAATAAATAAATAAAGTCTTTTGAAAAAAGAAAGGATAGCGGAGCTAGACCAAGAACATCTGTCCTTTAAAAACCGTGCCTTTTAGCTACCCCATAAAATTAGCCCTTACCACCCCACGCCCAAGCGGAGGCTGGCTCAGTAAGCCTTATGAAAACCTGCAGAGTGCTCCCCACTCTCACGGTCCTCCTGGGGCTCCCTCCTTCCTCTGCAGCTAACAGTTCCTCCCTGTACGTGAAGACCACAGACAGAAGATGAGTCAGAGGAGACCATAAAACTGCAGAGAAGGCAAACTAAAGGGAATGCCACGGACCGCGAGCCACGTGCAAGAAAACCACGCAGAACTGTGAAGAACAGAGAGCGCAGGGGTGGGGTGGGGAGTCCTCCTTCAGCCCCGGGGTGGGGGCACGCTCCGGGCCTCGGTTACCCAGAGAAGCATCCTGTGCTGTAGCATGGGGCTTTACGTTTTCAGATGCTGGTCTGGATTTTGCTGGATGTACATGCGTCTCTGAAGAGGGAGCACTAGAGGGGTGCCTGGGTGGCTCAGTGGGTTAAAGCCTCTGCCTTTGGCTCAGGTCATGATCTCAGGATCCTGGGATGGAGCCCCACATCGGGCTCTCTCTGCTCAGCAGGGAGCCTGCTTCCCATCTCTCTCTCTGCCTGCTGCTCTGCCTACTTGTGATCTCTCCCTCTCTCTGTCAAATAAATAAATATAATATTTAAAAAAAAAAAGAGGGTGCCTGTGTGACTCAGTGGGTTGGGGCCTCTGCCTTCGGCACAGGTCATGATCTCAGGGTCCTGGAATCAAGCCTCGCATCGGGCTCTCTGCTCAGCAGATAGCCTGCTTCTCCATCTCTCTCTGCCTGCCTCTCTGTCTACTTGTGATCTCTGTCTGTCAAATAAATAAATAAAATCTTTAAAAAATAAAAAGAAAAAAGAAAAAAAAAAGAGGTAGCCCTAGAAGGGATGCCTGGTTCCCAGTCCAACTGGACCCTAACCAGACAGCTAACTATGGGGGAGGGGCTGCCACAAGAAGTGGGTAGATTAAGGGGTGCACCAATGATCTCTACTAGGAGCAAAACAAAGCAATATGAAATCCTGAGAAGTGGTTTTTATTTGATTTTGGAGTGGACAGGGGCATTGGTCCCAAGCAGTGGTCAGGAGACACCTGTGCCTGCTCCTCCTCCCCTTTCCTGCTGCCAGACGTCACATCTGTCTGCTGCTTACCTCCTGGCCATTTCCAAAGCTCTTCCAAGTGAGACCTGTCCCTGCTATCCAGGAGCCCAACAGCCAAGCAGAGCCCTTTGATTTTCTGCCTACAACCTAGATTTAAACAAAGTGGAGAGGGGAAGGGTACAGAGGTGCATGTGTTGGCAGGAGGGGTGCATCTGGGAAGCACAGAACTGGTTCCCAGTCACAGCACCTCCACCTTTTCCAGCAAAGAGCTCAGGCTAGCCCAGACCCAGTGGGCCCCTGAGGGCCGAGCTCACCTGAGCTGCCGTGACTCAGCTCAGCCCTGGTAATGGTGGGTTGAAGGTAAAGGGCTCCTGCTCTCTCCTCCCCGAGGCCCTCCCTCCCTTCCTCCTTCCCTGCAACCGGTGCCCCCCCCCCCCCCAGGGCCCTATTCCTCCTCCACTGCCTGGGTTTCCTTTAACAGAGGATGTGAACCTCTTGGTCAAATTCATGCTAAGAAGTGCACTGCAGATCCCGAGGCACATGCATTCTGAATTTTGAAAAATATGCTGGTGCAGATAACGCTCGAGGGCGGGACGCTCTCTGGCACCTGCAGATTTAAAAGTACGCAGGTGAGTGCTGGCTGGATGGAGCCGGTCCAGGCAGTGGCAAGTTCTGAGGTACAACCAGAGATCGCTCAGTGAACGTTCTCCCCTCTTGAGTCTGGTCCCCAGGGTCCTGATATCTTGTTTTTGCTGCGGAGTGGATGCACATCCATAGGTGGGGGGAAATACCTTGAGATGTACCGAGAAGCATTCTCACAGACTCTGTGTCACTGAATCCCTACGGGGGAGGAGGGGCACACGCGCCACCTCGGCTTCTCATCCAGACCTTTTTCTTACCCTTCCTGCCCTATGGTGGGGCTCACTTGTCAGAATTCTGGTTCAGAAATCAGATGACATTCTGGGAAAAGGAACCTAGAGAGTAATGAGCTGGGGGGTGGGGAGAAAGACTATTTACTTCCTCTCTTCAAGGGAGCTGCTTGTGTCCCTCAAGGGCTCAGTGTATCTGCGGTGACTCGTTCACTCTGATGTGGCAGCATGTGGCAGCTGCTGCCCTCCACGGCTCTGCTGCTTGTAGGTGAGTCAGAGTCCCTGGGGCTGAGAGAGAAGCTCCAGAGGCCCTGGGTTCAGCAGGGCCCACTTTTCAGGCCAGGGAGGGTATCCTTACCAAGGAATAGGACCCCCTTACGGCACGGCACAGAGAGGTCGCCTTGGAGCTCCCAGGACAAACCACTGGGGCCTAGAGACAAGAACTCCGGCTCAGATTTGGGTATAACCAGAAGGCGAAGGGGGCCTGGAAAGTCTCTGTTACTTCATGCTGCTGGGGCTCAGTTTCCCTATCTGTACACTGAAGACTATGGACCAGATAGATGGACCCGAAGTTCTGTCTCTTGATTCAGGGAAATTCGGTCTGTACCTTTGTTTTGGGCGTTTGAGTAGGGACTGAGGAGGAACGGAGTGGTGCTGAAAGCAGGGGTGTGGGTGGGAAGCAGGACAGGAGGCATAGACGCTGGTGACCAGAAGGCAGGCAGCGGGAAAGCTAGCCGCCATACCTATCTTGATTCTTGGTGACATAGGGGACTCTCAGGGCAGGGGCTGGCAGGGCAACGCACACTCCTTCCACACTCCAGCTGCCTGATCTACGCGTCTGCTCAATATTTGTTTCTGTTTTGTCTTGCAGCTTCTGCCCGCCCGCAAGCTGGTGAGTCTGCTCTGTGGTCTGGGATGGATGGAGGGAGGTGTGCAGTGTAACAGCCGTGGAACTTCGGGAAATCTGCACTGCGTGGGAAACTGCTGGCTTCGGGGTGTCAGGGGGCACTTGCCCAGGACAGTCGGGCTTGGCCCTAGGCTTCTCTGGTTCATTTTCCTCAGGTTAGCGAGAGGCCAGAAATAGGGCTAAGTCCCTTGAAGCCAAGATGCTCTAAGTCTGAGTCACTGACCAAGGCACAGTCGCCAACGTGGGCTCTCTCTGGTTCTGAGCCTCCCCGGGAATGCCAGTGTAGGACGCCCCCCCTCCCTGCCCTAACCCACCTTCTCTTGGCTCCTCAGCGGACCTCCCAAAGGCTGTGGTGGTCTCGGACCCTCCAGGCAACAGGGTCCTCACGTTGGACAGTGTGACTTTCACGTGCCAGGGGGCCAATCCCTCTGGGAACCATTCCACCCGCTGGCTGCACAATGGGACCCTCATCTCAAGTCAGACCAGCTACTTCATCCGAGCCGCCAGCGTTGAAAACAGCGGCGAGTACAGGTGCCAGACGGGCCTCTCCGAGCTCAGTGACCCCGTGCAGCTGGAAGTCCACGTGGGTGAGTGGGTGAAGGGGAAGGGGGGCTCACCAATAAATCGTGAAAACGGAAGACTTGAGAAGCGCTGAGTCTTGGGGGTTAAAACTGAGATGAGAGGTCCTACGGCCCCCCTGACTTACATCACCATCATAGTCTTAGCCCCCAGGCAGGCCTTAGGCCAAATGTCAATTAAGCTGGCGCCTAAGGGACCCAGGACTCTTGCCGGGCACAGTCCCGCAATCACCGTCCCCATAGGTACCCCAGGGAATGGCGTCACCTGAAGGTCAGGCTGTGCCCTTAATGCTCTCTCATATTTATTGAGTAATTAATGAATCTGTCCCTATGACCTCCACCTCCTTCTGACTCTCAGATGCACATGTTCTAAGTGACCCTCCAAACCCTGCTGGGCGGCCCAAGGTCCTTTCCACCTCTCTGTCCCCATCAGGGCCACATCAGGGCCACACTCAAACTTAAACTTCAGTGGTGTAGAAGCTGGCTTTGAAGTCCCATCAATAAAGACTGTACTAAGATGTGACCGTAAGCATTAACTTTACCAGGAGAAATACTTGACTGTCTGTCTTTTTTTTTTTTTTTAAGATTTTATTTACTTATTTGAGATAGAGAGAGCATAAGCAGATGGAGAGGAAGAAGCAGGCTCCCCTCTGAGCCAGGAGCCAGATGCAGGACTCAATCCCACGACCCTGGGATCATGACCCAAGCCAAAGGCAGCTGCTTAACTAACTGAGCCACCTCGGTGTCCTTACTGTTCTGTTCTTATTACGAAGTCATTTGGGTTCAATTTCTAAAATATATTTGGGTTCTAAATTTCTAAAATATAATTGGGCTCAATTTCTAAAATATAGAAAAGTAAAAGGGAGAAAATTAAGATGGCCTGTAGTCCTGTCGCTCGGGGAAAAGTCCTGCTAATGTGTGAACACGTTTTCTTTTTCTTTTTTCTCTGCTTATCCGTTTCTTGTATTTTGTCTTTCTAACTCAGCATTGCCTCGTGAATGTTTTTCTTGTGTCATTTTAAAATGTATCTGCAATGCCATCTTTCATTATTTCGGTCAGCGTCCTGACCGTGACTTTGTGTTTTCTCGGGGTGAACTCCGGTTACGTGGCAAGACAGTCCTGGTGATATAGGATTTTCTGTCTTGAAGATTGTACTCAGTCATGAAGCTGGCCTCACGGAGGCCCTGGGGCCCTTGAGAAAGGACCAGCTCCCGTGAGCACTACCGGTCAGGTCCCTCTTTCCTCTCCTTGACTTTCATTCTGAGTTGTGCTTCGCAGTTTCTGTAGCCACTTCAGGGCACACCCAATGACCTTATTCCCACAACTATCTATTCCTTCTGAAGTCTACCCTTCCTTTATTTTTTTAAAGAATTTCATTTATTTATTTGACAGAGAGAGAGAGTGAGAGCACAAGCAGGGGGAGTGGCAGGCAGAGGGAGAGGGAGAAGCAGACTCCCCGCCGAGGAGGGAGCCCGAAGTGGGGCTCGATCCCAGGACCATGGGATCATGACCTGAGCCGAAGGCAGACGCTTAACCCCCTGAGCCACCCAAGTGCCCCTCTACCTTTCCTTTAATGGAGCAAATCATCATTTTCTCTCTCTTTTTTTAAAATTTAAGTTATTTATTTATTGAGAGAAAGAGATCATGTGCGTGCATGGGTTGAGGGGGCAGAGGGAGAGAGGTGAATCTCCAGCAGACGCCATGCTGAGCGCGGAGCCCGATGTCGGGCTCCATCCCACGACCCTGAGGTCATGACCTGAGCCAGATCCAAGAGCTGGACATTCAACCAACCGAGACACCCCACCCTTCAGTGCTCCACAAATCATCATTTTCAAATGCAATTTTTACTCTTTGACCTAGAACTTATGGTGGCTGCTCCTTCCCTGTCATAGCAAACCCCAGGGCAACCCTAAGGACCCCGCAGATGGCTTCCCCCAACCCTCTTCCCTTAGACCCTCTGCCCTACCCTTATGGTTTGATATGTGCATCCCTCTGCCCCACACAACAAAAAGTCCTGATGTGATGTGAGTTCTCCTGCAGGGTCCCGTGGGCATTCTCCCAAAGCAAGCTCGGCAGGGATGGCTCCCAGGCCGGCTCTCTGTGACGCCCTAGGATCTGGGTGTTGAGTGTCCCCTTCCCGCTGAAGCCTCCTGAGCCTGTGGTCTCTGTGTCTTTCAGGCTGGCTGTTGCTCCAGACCCCTCAGCGGGTGTTCCAGGAGGGGGAGCCCATTCGGCTGAGGTGCCACAGCTGGAAGAACAAGCCTGTCTGGAATGTCCAATACTTCCAGAATAGAAGAGGCAAAAAATTTTCTTATGGTAATTCTGAGTTCTACATCCCAGCAGCAAGAAGCGAACACAATGGCTCCTACTTCTGCAGGGGTCTTATCGGGAAGAGAAATGAGTCTTCAGAGGCTGTGGACATCATCATTCAAGGTAAGAGATGTGCAGCCCTCGAGGGTCTGGGATCCCCAGGCAGGAAGCCTGCATTTGCGCTGTGAAGATGAGTAGAGAGGAGATTCTGGACTGTTCCATAGGCTTTTTTGACCAGGGGTTCTGAGGGCTGTCTTTGACTTGGCATGAACAGAAGCCACATTTCCTGCCCCATAAGTACACCTGTCCCTCCTTACCCCAATCAAACCATGTCCCCAAGGTTCTGTGTCCCTACACTGCTGACCCATCTTCGCCTGCCCGCCTTCCTCTCCAAGCCTCAAGTCCTAGCCAAGAGCCAACCTGGTGGGCACCGCTCGCATGCTCACAGAGAGACCACAGAAACTGGGTCCTGGCTCTGCTGTTCATTAACCACGTGACAGTAGTCAGTAGTCTCTCTGAATCTCAAGTTCCCTTTCTGTAATGTAACAAAGACGAGACAACATTTATCGGGCACCTTTCTGTGTGCTGGACACTGTGCTAAGTGCCTCTTTCCACACACACAGTTTGACCATCCCAGTGACCCCTCACCGCAACGGTATGAGGTTATCGCCTTTACAGATGAAGTAATTGTAAAGGAGTGGGGGAAAGGGGAGGGGCGTTAATGGGTCTCTAGGATCACACCAAAGATTCACAGACCTTTATATTTATTTAACCACTAGATAAAATGAACGAATTGGACAGATGCCAAATTTCCTGCCTTAACAACCGTCATTTTCCTCCCCCTCTTCTTCTCCCATTAGGTCCACCGGTTCCGTCTACCTCAGCACTCCTCCCATTTTGGCCCCGTATCCCTTTCGCCGTGGTGATGGCACTCCTATTTGCAGTGGATACGGGACTGTATTTTGCTATGCAGAGACACCTTCATAACTCAAAGCGGGCCTGGGAAAACAGCAAAGTCTCCTGGAAACAGGACCCTTAGGACAAATGAGGCTAGTAAAAGCAGCACCTCTGAGCCCCTTTCTGGACTCACAATCCCATCCTCCCCACTAGGCAGCTCTGGGAGCAGCAGGAAAACCACACCTCAGGGTCTAGGCTGAGGGTCCGCCACTCAACTCCATTAAATAAATATAAAGGTCTGTGATCTCAGAGGCCAACCATGAAGCCTCAGCAAGCAGGCACAGTACTCAGACTTGAAGTCTCAACGCTTCCCAGATACTTTCTCTGCCCGACTGTCACAGCAAAGCCACTATGCCGACTCTGGGTGGTGACCCGATATATGAACTTGTTCTTAAATAACAGGATAAGGAGATAAGAGAATTATGGCTGAGGACCAGCTGGGTAGTGGTCTACATCTGTTGCTCCAGGACAGGTTGCCTTCTAGGCACCCTAAAAACCCTTCCAGACAGATTGTGGGGGCTGTTGAGAGTCTAGGGGAGAACAGCACAACCAGCGAAGGGAGTGGTTGAGAAAGAGCAAGGCAGTCCAGGACGAACCGGGGAAACCCCGGCCTGCGCTGTCTTCCTAGAACGTGAGCGGTGGTGTAGGTACAGAAAAATCACAGGGGTGATGTGGAGTTGATTTTTTGGGGGAGCCCCTGTCAGAACTGGGACAGCGTGTGAGTACTTAATGATGAATCATGAACTCAATGGCATGAGTAGAAAATGCTCCCAGACGGGTTAGGGATGGGAGGGTCCTGGAAAAGAGAGCACAGAACAAACTGTGTCCATAGGAAGGAGAGACACATCGCTGCCACAGAAGCAGCTCAGTGAACAGAGATCCCTCTGGGTCTGAACTGAGAAAGCATGACGGGAAAGAGCCAATGAGAGCTGCTCGGGAGACAATGGGCCGGGGGAGAGGACCTGTGTGGGCCAGGATAGTAGGGATTAGGGAGAGGAGATGAGGGGACTATCGCCCACTTTCTGCTTCAGTATTTAATATATAGCTCCAGCTTCACACTATTCATCGGGCAAATGCTGGATGCACCATACGAAATGTACTCAACTCTGCTGTGCTGAACTCTGAAACTTGGAAATCCCTCGGCCGGTCAGTGACTATGGATTTGGGGAGTGGGGTCATGAGCCTTACCTGTGGGAGAAAGCTTAGCTGTCTTTCTGTATTAGAAGCTTTCAACAGAGCATTTCCTGATTCTAATAAAGCTTTGAACAAGATCTTGCTGGCTGCTCTCTGAAGAAGGAAAAAACGTGATAAGACGACCCACATGGTAAAATCCATTTTTCCTTCTGTTGTCTGAAAATCTACCAGGGATGAGTTTGGATAACGAAATCATGTCTGCACAGCTCACATGAACGAACCAGTTGTGGACTCACCAATGTTGCTGAGGCAACTGGGTGAAGGGACTTTTACGGGTGGTGCGGGATGGGAAGGTGGGTGGCCAAGTGGGTGGCCGTTAGGGTCAGTTCCCTGCAGGTGGTGGGCAGGAAAAGACACCCCCAGGAAAGAGATAGGGGCCTGGACAGAGGCATAGGGTCAGTCTCATTGTGTGGGTTATGAGCTATACCCCAACACGATTGAAACTTAATGTCTGAATATTACATGAGATCCAGACATAAGGCAAGTGCATCAGGAAACCCCAGACGGCCAACTCACATCTAGCGTGCCTGGGTGCTTCGGTAGGTTGGTGTCTGCCTTGGCTGAGGCTCTCCGCTCGGCGGGGAGTCTGCTTCTCCCTCTGCCCCCCACCCCGCTCGCTCGCTCGCTCTCACTCTCTTTCTCTCAAATAAATAAATAAAATCTTCAACTCACATCGGTTTAGTACCAAGCTTGGGTTTAGGTGCCGAAGATAGAGAGATGAACAACACGGGGTCATTTCTGGAGGAGCTTTGGTTCCAGGGAGGAAGGCGGGGAGGAGGACCAACAGGCTCGGAGAAGAGGCTCGGTTTCCCGGTGCGGAAGGACGAGTAAGGGTTTACCAGGCAAAGGGGACAGACGCCGAAGGTCTATGCGCAGAGGTCCAAAAGCCAGAGGAGGACTCAGGAAAGTAGGTTCGCTGTTTTCGAGGGTAGAGAGCCAGGGAGGGCGAGGAGCGAGGTCAGGGCCGCATCACGAGAGGCCCTGCCTTCCCAGCTAAGGAGAGCGCAGCCGGCCGAGCAAGTCCTGGGGGATTTTAAGCAGAACGGGTTTGCGTTTTAGCAACAGGTTTGAAGGCGCTCTGGCAGCTGCGTGGAGAAAGGAGGGCCGAGGGGCGTTGAAGACGGGGGACCCCCCCCCCAAATCAGGTAGTGACTGCAGTAACCCGACGGGGCAGTGGTGAGGCAGCGGGGCCAGGAGGAAGGCGCCGGCCGGACAGGGGCTCGGAAGGCGGCCTCCCCGGCCGCGGGTCCGCAGGGGCACCCGCGGGACTGAGGGCCCGGGCTCCGCACGCGCCTGTCTCCGGAGTCGGGAAACGCACGCACGAAGGCCCGCAGGCTCGGACGCGCCACCGAATTCGTCTCCTTTGCTCGCAAACATTCTGAAACCACCAGTTTCACGGGGCCCTTTTCTTAGAACCCGACTCAAGCCGCTAAAAGTCTTGCCAGCGGCCGCGGGCGGGAGCGT